>NC_056731.1:644042715-644145215 GCF_019279795.1 Protopterus annectens | reverse complement strand
TGTGTGTACCATCCCATTTCTCATTAACTTATGCTTTCTTCTCTTATGAACCAGTATGAGTTTGGCTGTTCAGTGAGTCATAGTCTCGTAATTTCTTGGAAGTACTAAATGGCTTTTGGAAAAGCATTCGTTGTGGTTCACATTTAATTTATCAGGATCCTTGCCTACTATCATGAAATAATTATCTATTCTCTTTGCTTTCAAACTCATTCTAAAATTTATATTGCAGAAGCATTTATCAATTCTAGAGTTACCTAAAACATCCCACACTTCATGGTGCAGAAATGAGTTAATGGTCAACCAGTTCCATTACTTGTGCTGTCCCTTGACTTAAAGCATGTACAGCTTTTTGGATATTAGCATCCACTTCCTGAGTCATCGTCCATTATCCAAGTTGAATACTCTGTGTATTAATTGTGGAAATATGTATCATGCTCTACTTTTTTTTTACATTTTTTTTTATTTACTACTTCAATGCAGTTTGTCTTCAGCTGATTGAAAGTGACTCCCGAAACTGATATAATTTACAATTCATGTTCAGTTGTGATTTCTGTTGTAGTATTTGTTTTGCTGCTGTCATCTCCTAAGACTCTCTTACAAAAGGGATCAGCTGATAATAGGACTTCTTGTTCAACAAATTAGTGAAAATGGTAGACAAAAATCATAGTCATCAGTGACATAGTTTGAAGCAATACCTCCTTCTCCAACTTATAGTATGACTTATATTTACACTGCTGTTCTCATTTTGGAGACTATTGGCCACCCTCCATCTCCTGCCAGCCAAAGCCTCCCCCATATTTTTCTGTCTTGTACCTTTTTCATATCATTCAGAAGCATGACTTAAGATCCTTTCTTCACTTTTTTTTGTGTCATAGACAACAGGCCCTTTGAGGGTTGAGAGAGTTAATGGAAGTTCAGGAGGCAAGAGAGCAGCTCACCTGAGAAGCTGATTTGTGCTGTCTCATGAACAGTAATTTTGTGTGAGGTCTCATGATCCCTGCACAATCTATTACTTCAGGCTTGCACTTTTAAGGGAAACCATGGCTGCTCCTTATTGTCTGATGCTGGATGTGATTGACCTTTGTGCAAGCTCAACTCCTCAAGGTTCAGGGCCTGTAGACAAGACTTGTAAATGCCAAGAAGAGGGTCTTCCATTTGTTGTTTGCTGGGTATGTTGTAGGCCTTTAGCTTTGTGGATTGATATGTCTGTTTCTCTAGAATTGGTGGTGCAAAGTATCCTTTTCTTCTGAAGAGATCTGAGTTTCTAAAGTACTTCAACTAGGCTCTTGCCTTTACTAAGAAGTTAGCTAGAAAAAAGTAGCTGAAAAAGCAGTTTGTAAAACTAGCCTACTCCAAAACTTGGAGAGCAGGCAACATTACTTTGTCTCACCCAGCCATTGCATCTGGTTAAGCATTAATAGAGATGTCCAGCACCCCAGCATTTCATAAACAATCTTTGAAAAATATTACTTAAAAAAAAACTTTTAGAAAGTTCTAGCCATCTTGATAAGCAGATCTTTGCTCAAGAAGATTACAGAAATGTAATAAAATCTTCAACATACTTATATCTGCTGCTCAATTCTAAGCTCTATTTGGAAGCTTAAAAAATTTTTTTTTGCTTTATTTCACTGTCTGATGTAAGACAACATTACCCTCTGTTTACAGAAATGGAAAACTGGCTGTTATATCTAGTGCTACCTTGCTCTTAAACATCATGGTCTTCAAGTTGTTAAATTTAGAGCATTGCCATCCTATGATTTGTAAAGAGATGACTCATCACTAACTACTAAGAAACTCTAACTTTGGGAAAATCTTTATTTAACCTGGTTGTAGGAGAGAGAGAGAGAACCTTTAGGAAAGTTGCACCAGCTAGTTTGAATCAACTTTTTGCTGTTGTTTATCAGTGCTGGTTTATGATTTTTCCTGAACAAATTTAGACATTTACTGAATCTTGTGCTGGCAATGTTTAGATATGTAAATGCCTGATGCTGGTAGCAATTATTGTATTACTAAGGTAGTTATGTATTTTGCATGTATTATTTTGTGGGCAGTATGACGTTTGTCAATGATGAGAAGGATCAGTACCCTGTGATGATGTGAGGTATTGCCATCTATGCCAGGAGAATTAGAGTCGTAGATGTGTAACATATGCCAGCACAGCTAGATGGAATTTAGTAAAGTATTGTATGTTATTTGAATATCAAACTGATTTGTACAGATGCTTGTGTTGAAAATGGATTTCTGAAGTTGATTCTGTTAAAAATGTACCAAACGGCGGGCCCTGACTGTACTGTAACCAAATTAAATATATGTATATGTGTGCGTATGTGTGTATATACATATATATACACACACACACACACACACACACACACATACATATATATTAACAGAGATCAGAGATTACTGGAAGAAAAGAGGTTAAGCTCAGTTCCAGCCAACTTTGGAAAATAGTAAGAAATTAAATTACTGGGCCTAGGCAATAAAGATGTTATCTCACAGTTTTGAATGAAGCCAGAGACGCAATGTCTGTGTAAAGCACGGTTTGTTAGTCTCTGTAGGAGTAGAAGTTTGTAATTATTTTATGACTTCCAGAAGCTGCACCATATCTGAGCAATGCTTTTGTGTGTGTATTATTGACATGGTGCTAAATTCTGGCAGTTTCTAGCAGTGGGGCTTGTATTGGGAACCAGAACTCAGATGACCAGATGTATGTGATGTTGTTCTGTATGGCAAGAATGTTTTAATATTAGGTGAGACAGAAGTCTCAGGGCAGTCTGTTTCTTGGAACCTGACATAGAAGGATCCTTCACCTACTTTGTCTTCCCTTGCTCTATTAAGTAAGTAGGATCAGTATTTTTTTTTTATGAGTTAGGAAAGTATAGTGAGCATAGTTAAGTATTATTTTTCTGTAACTGTGTGAGTCTTTCTAGCTGTGTTATTTTTAATTTTTCCTGTGATTGAAACTCTAGTGTTTACTATAAACAGATATTTTGCATTTTCATGTCCTTTTATTATTTATTAAATATATTTAAACTTTTTGTTGTAGCTGGTCTTTTAGAGAATATTTTAACTTTTGAGAGTAGTTACCATCTATTGGTGACACTGTGGCAACTCCTGAAGTCTGGCTGTTTGGTTAAGATTACCATTTGTATTAATATTAATTTCACTCAGTATAATTGGGTACCCTTGAAAGAGCAAGAGCCTTAGATAGCTGGGTTTGTAGTGTCTGGGGCAGTGATAACTACGTTATAGTCTGGGCAGAAGGGAGGTAAGTGGGTAAATCTGTGCCAGCCTTTCCCAGGTGTGTGTGTGTGCGTGTGTGTGTGTGTGTGTGTGTGTGTGTGTGTGTGTGTGTGTGTGTGTGTGTGCGCGCGCGCGAGCTACTTGGAGCAGACACATGAAGTACTGGTTTTACAGAGAGGCTGGAGGACTTGGCTTGGACACTCACTTGAGGACTTAACCCTATAGCTGTTTATAGTGGGGATCCTTATTGGGGCCCTGGAGGGAGACAGATATAAAGAAATCCAGACCCCGGGCTGACTGTGTTCTCTGTGTGCTCATAAGGGAAATTGTGCTTGATGTACAGAGGTCTGCATCTGGAAATATGGAGTGTATCCATTTACATTCCAAGTGAACGTCCCTGTTCAGTGTCAGTGGTGAGGATTCAGGCTACTTGATTACTGGCTTAGCCTTTAACAAGGGATAAAATAAGCAGTTGGTATCTGTTTCTGAGAGTGCTCACAGCATTTGGAAGAAATTAGGGCTCTCGCACTGTCTTGCCATTGGAGTGAAACTTCTGTAAAATCATCCGTGTTGTTAGGAGTTCCTGTTTCTGTACAAGTGACTCAGTTGAAATCTTTAACAGTGTGTGGAGTCATATTACTTATCAGTAAATACTGTACATTCATCTGACTATTGGCTGCCCTACATAATTTTGCACTGCATTTGCTTAATTGTCAGAAGAAGGCAGAAAGCCTAGTTAACCTGCCATCTTAGTATATTTAGTGTTCTCCTGTCCATGTATTCCTTCCCTGTCAGCTCTTTCTCCACCTGCTTATTCCCTCTAGAATCTGAGGAGTCCTTTTCCACCATACATTCTGGTAGTTTGTTCTTTTAGTCCACAAAACTCTTCATGAAAAAACACTTTCAGATATCTTTGAAGTAGTTGGGCCAAGAGTCAGCTGCTAGGGCCTCCCCTATTGTGCTTCTCCTGTTTAAGATGATTTCTGTACATCTCTGTAACATTATCCAATGCACACATATAATGTTCCTGTGTCTTCTGGTCTGTAACGAGAAGATCTTTAATATAATGCTGCTCTAGAATACATGTCAACTGTCCATATTTTCACAGAATGACCAGATTTTCGCCTCATATTTTTGGTCTGTTCATAAAATTAGTTTTTTTTGGCAAATCACTAAGAATTGAAGTCACTAAATAATGACATACATTTGAATTTTAGACTTCTAATCCTTCAGAATGTGCACACTAATAGAAATCCTGTTATTGCAGGAAATTTATAAGTTTGTAAGAGTGATATTTAAAAGCTATCCTTGGTTTTGGGCCTTTATTTGCCCCCATTACATTAGGATTTGTCCAGATTTCTTGCGCTAGGAAGTTGAGAGGTATGCCCTCTAGTCTATGGTCCTAGCCGTTCCACGTATCCTAACCCTTTGGTGGCCTTCCTCTGGACTCATTCCAATAGTCTGATATTACCATTTGTGTAAGATCTTCACAACTGTATATGGTACGCTGGGTATTGTAGTACTGTGGCCAGAGCACAACTCAGTTGAGTGAAACCCTTATTCCTTTAATTTTACAGTTTGGATACACATCAGTATTGTGTTCTGTGTACTGGTAATACTGTCCTTTCACTCTGCTCCTTCTGGTCCAGTCCAGTTGTGATTGAACCCCAGAATTGTTTCCTGCTATTCTGCCATCCGTTATGTTCCCTCCAGACTGATATTTTATACCAGAGATTTTGTGGTTTAGATGCGGTACTTTGCATGTAGGCACAGAATCTTAGCAGCTACCTGTCTAGCTACTTGGTTAGCCTTTCCAAACACTACCTTAGACTTCCTTTCCCACTATCCCTAACTACTGCACCTATATTCATGTCATTAATGAAGAGGTTAATCATCTTCTATATTCTCTCGTGTGTTTGTAATACACACTGAGAAGTACAGGAATCAGAACTGACTCCTGTGGTATTCCACCTTTCACAATCTTTCTTGCATCATCCCTGTCACCACACCCCTCTCTGTTGTACCAGTCAACCGTGTAGCACTCCAGTTCCTAATTCTTAGTGTTACCCCAAGACCTACCAGTTTTCTTAGCAATGTTGTAGTGAAAGCAACATTTTTGGTAAGCCAGAAAATAGCTTCTTGCACTTTTTCCCACCAATTCATCATTATGAACTTATTCTGATAAAATTGGTGTATAAAACATTAATGTGTTGGGGGAAAAGTCCCTGCAAGGAGGTAGCATCTGGTTATCCACATGAAACACTATTTATATGCAAGCCATAATGAACTACATTGGGTAACACTTTAATTGATGAGTAGTGATCTGTTCCTGTTTTTTTGTTCTTAATTTTACAGCTGTCAGACTGTAGTAATAACTACAGTAAGTAGGAAAATACATTTAAGTTGTAAATAAGTTTTAATATCTAGAAGCTCATTCAAATACTAAGATTTTAATGCCCGTCTTCATTCTTGAGAATTGAACCTGAATGTCAGCAGAATCCCAGTTAAGTTTAACAAAGTGATATACATAGGGGCTTATCTATCTATCTTTGTAAGATGCCTCTTATATTATGCTTGCACTATTCAGTATTGTATTGGTAAGTGTCAAGTAAATGTTATTGCAAGACTTGTGTGTGTGTGTGTGTGTGTGTGTGTGTGTGTGTGTGTGTGCGTGTGTGTGTGTGTGTGTGTGTGTGTGTGTGTGTGTGTGTGTGTGTGTGTGTGTGTGTGTAGATACAGATATTTGCAGATGTAAGCGGCTATGTAATTTTAATTTTAAAGGGTCAATACTCCCATATCTATACACAGCATATTTGATTTTTATTTCAGTTCCAGCATTTTAAAACCTTTTAGAAAAGGAACTCAACTTTATTTGAGGAAAATGTACTGTATACTAATGAATCCTTTAGCTTTCTGTTAAATGTTACTGTTTTAACTCTACAACTTTTTTTCCTTTTGTGCCATACAACAAAACATGCCAATGCTTATGAACTATGTTTCCCAACTTGCCTGCATTCTTTCTCAGTTTGGTAGAAGAAGTTACTAACTTTTGAGCCAAATCACTTTTTGAGCCTTTAATTGACAAGATTTATCTGTCCAGAAGAAGTAACAGGTCAGTGTCATGCCTCTCTATTGTCCAGATTTTTGCCTCATTTTCTGGTTTTCCCCATAAAATTTGTGGTTCTCTAGATTTTTGTGGCAAATCATTAAGGATAGACTTCATTAAATAATGGCAGGCATTTGAGTATCAAACTTCATATCCTTCAGAAAATGCATGTTAACACAAGACCTTTCATTCTAGCAGCTTTCTAGGTTTATAAGTACAGTATTTGAAATGTGTCCTTATTTTTGGCTTTGTCCAGATTTTTTGTGCTAAGAGGTTGAGAGCTATAGTCAGTATTTCAAATTAAACAAACATAACTACTTTGCACAAATGTAGTTTTAACATCTAAAGCAGAAGCAAGAACAAAAAAAAATCCACTACTAAAATATATCTGATGTTGACGGTCTTCGTTCATTCTTGATGAATGTGACTCTGTTCCAATCCTCGGAACCGGCTCGGCCATTATACAGCGTATGCCAGCCAAAAAAACTCTCGAGCTAAGACTATACCCACAATCCCCCTCTCTCTCCATTACCCCAGATTTAATTTGCCGCTCTGTCAGCAAGACGCATCAGCCGCCGCTTTCAGGTCTGTCTTTAAAAATTTTCCATATTATGCTAACTCTTTGTATTTTGCTTTCTGTAGATGAATAGATATACTTCTATATTATACCTTGTAATTTTTCAGTTTTGTGTGTTCGAATACTCTACCCCCTTAATTCTGGTAATCTCCGTTACCATTGTTGTTAACCCCTCTCCCGCCCTTCTTAAGGTTTGTGGTAATTCTTAGTACCATTGGTAGTACTTTCCTTCTCTTCTCTTTTCTCATATACCTTTTGGTATTTCTATACTACCATAGTTGGTAGACTTTCCTTCTATCCTTTGTGTGCATGTGTGTTGGTGTGTTTAGCTTGTTTCCTTTATAAGGTAATTGTTAAAATGGCAGAAAAGCATAAAGGCACTTCTGGATTTAAGCAGTGTGAAAACTGTGGAAGAAAGATGCCCAATTCTGATGGCCATCTTTTGTGTGTTATTGTCTAGGAGCTCCACATCTCGATCAAAATTGTGACATCTGCCAGGCCTTTAGTAACTGGGTCTTGGTCAAGTATCAGAATAAGCTCATTCTGAAGGGCTTTACCTTTAGTGAAGCTTTGTCCAAGTCTGATTCCAAATCAGACCCTGACAGAAAGAACCACTCTGTACCTGCATCCCCCATGGCACTGGTGGCACAAAACCATAAGGCTATAGTTCTGACTACCTTAACAGAACACAAAGCAAAGGTACCAAAACTTCAACTTAAAGAATCCTTGGCACCAACTACTGCCACTATGGTGCTTTTGTCAGCAGCATCTGCACCACCTTCTTTAGTTGTTGGTTCGGTGCCGACTCCAGCGGCACCTCAGCAGGCTCTGCCCACCCCCTTGGTGCTAAACCAGACCTGAATCTTTTTCCCATGATGAGGTATTCACCTTCCATAGTCCCTTTTGCAGGCCAGTTGCCCATTCTCTTTCTGGAATGACCGGAGGTCCCTTCAGGATTGCCTGTTCAATTCTCCAGGATGCTCTTTGAAGTAGGCATTGTGAGACTGGTGGATCAGCTGTTGGTAGCTAGAGGTATGCCGACCACTTCTCAGGTCCCTCTCCTGCCTGGAGTTGGGGTATCTTCTCCAAGGACTCCTTCATTGTCATCTCCCCTGACTTCCACTAGAGTTTTGGAGCCCAGCACGTCGATCCTCCCAGTACCAGCTATTCTGGTGCCGTTGGGCATCCCTACCTAGGCGCTGGATGTTGCTCTGACTTCTTCAGTTTTGTCCTCAGAACTGACAGATTTATGGGGCCGAGCCTCCACTGCTGGCTCCAAGGGTCTCAGATTGGCTCCTGTTTTTTTTTTTTTTTTTTTTAATGGAGCTGACCTGGGCTCTCAGGACCTTGTCAGTTGTGGGTCCTTCCTCAGCCCCTGCTTTGGAGGGCGGACTCTCGGGGCAGGGTGTGACCCCGGTTCCGAGGTGGTCTTTCTTGGTTCCGGGCTCCCACTCTGCCTTTCAGGTTATGGAGGGCTTTAGCCTCTCCAGGCTCTCAGTTGGTTCCTGCATCGGAATGTCACATTACCATATCATCTGGTCCAGAGCTGACATCAATTTCCACCACAGGACAGTGAGTACTGTGACTTTGTTACCCCTGCACAGGGCCCCTCTTCTTAGGAGTCTTCCTTGGAGATCCCCAGTGAGGAACCCCCCCACCCCCGTAAGAAGACATGAAGAGGAAGTACCTAAATTCCCCAGAAAAATCCGTCACCGAGGACAACATGGATTTCAATGAAGGGGTGGTTCCCCTGGTCACCTCTGAAGATGTCTCCTTTGGAGACATCTTAGAGATTCTCAAGCAGAGGGGTAACTGGAAGCCCCAAGACCTGACCTCAGAGGAGTCAGTGTACTTGCAAGCGTTTGATGCTTAACCATCTACTTCCTGGGTGACCCTCACCCACTGACTATCTTATTAAGCTGATCACACACTGGGCTTGGAAGGCCCCTGACTCCATAGAACCTATTCCCCAGAGACCGGACAAAATTTTATCACCTCCTGAAGATCACCATCATTGGGCCAAGACTTTAGTAGTAGATGCCATGGTGGTGGTAGCTGCCACCAAGAAATAACTTGGTGAGAGTTCTACTCTCCACCCTCCTAACCTGGTATCTAGGACGATGGACAGATTTGGAAAGCGGGTCTATGGTTCATTGACCTTTGCACTCAGGTCCTTGAGCTTCATTACACATTTTACTAGACTTCAAAGACATCTGATTAAGGAGTTTATCAGATACTGACACGGGAGCAGTGTCTGACAATGTGCAGGACAAAGTCACCTCTCAACTGGCCACCCTGGAATCTATATTGAACTCAGCCATGTGGCTCATTGCACACACAGCTGAAGGCACAACTAGAGCAGTGGATTCTGGCATTGCCATAAGGATCACCGCCTAGATGCGCTTGTGTGAATTCTCAGAGCCATTCAAGTCTTCCTTCATCAATGCTCCTTTTGACAGATCATCTTTGTTCGGCTCCAAAGTGTAGAGGACACACTAGCCAGGTGTTAGAAGGATGGAAAGATCCTGCCTGCTATGAGCATTTGTTTTTCTACTCCTCAGTGATCCTACTCCAGGAACCAGAGGAGTGGAAAGATGTGGTTCAAAAAGTCCCAGGGGCGTTTCCAGGGCCCATGTGGCAGTGGCTTCCCTTGGGGCAGAGGGGGGAAGCTCAGATGGAAGACTCCACCCGCAAGGCAGAGGTGACCCACGAAACCAGACTCTTTTTCTGGACAACCCTGCCAGCGCTCCTGAAAGGAGGCCCGATTGCGTACCTCTGGAAGCAGTCAGGGGAAGACTCTCACTGCATTCAACAGCCTGGCAACAAATAACCTCTGGCACTTGGGTGCAGAGAATCATTACCAGAGGCTATCGCATATCCTTCACCCTTTTCCTGAGATCACTGAGAAAATTCCCAGATGTTCCACTCAATCAGAGGGTTCAAGCACCCATAGAAGTTCAAAATCTCCTAGAAAAAAAGAGACATCCAAGATGTCCCACCAGACCACATAGGATCCAGATTTTACTTCAGGTTCTTTTTAAGTGCCTAAGAAGACTGGGAACTGGAAGCTGATATTGGACCTCAGCCTTCTGAACAAGTTTGTTCAGCAGACAAAATTCTGGATGGTAACAGTTCAGTCACTTCTCCCCTTTCTAGGGAAAAACGATTGGATGTGCTCTATAGACCTTCAAGATTTATACAGTGGATATAAAAGGTTTACACACCCCTATTAAAATGCAAATGTTTATTTTTCAATTGAATTGTACAGGTTATAGGCCACATTAAAGGTGGGAAAAGTTTTGAAATGATTTACTGTGGTCTCATTTTTTATATCACAAAAACCTGGCATTTTAACTGGGGTGTGTAAACTTTTTATATCCACTGTATTACCACATTAGGATCAACAAATGCTCAAGAAGGTACCTCCGCTTTCGGCTAGGGGCCAGTCATCAGTTCAGAGTGTTGTCCTTTGGCCACACCACAGCCCCCAGAGTGTTTACCAAATGCATGGCAGCAGTCACGGCTCACATGAGACCGCACGGATTCTAGGTTTTTCCTTATCTAATGACTGGCTCTTCACCTCCCCTTACCAGGCATCTACATCTTCAAGACACAGACTTCATCATACACTTGTTCGGCACCCTGGGCAATGACAGTCAACAAAGAGAAGTAACAGCTGTCGCCCACTCAGGACCTAGAATTCATAGGAGCCCGCCTCAACACAGTTTCATGTATAGCTTCTCTCACCCTTTCACAGGCTTCAAAAGATAAGGTCTCAAGTACAGCTCATTTTAGTAAAAAAAAAAAAAAAAAAATTAGAATGCCTGCTCTACTTGTCCTTCAAGCCCTAGGATATATGGCAGTGGCCATCACTGAGGTTCCCTTGGTGAGATTTCACATGAGGATACTTCAATGGCTTCTAGCCTCCTAATGGTCCATCCTATCTCATCTGACTCACCTGTTCTTAGTAACAAGATGTTGCAAAAAGGACATATCTTCGTGGATGCAATCAGAAGAAATCCTAATGGGCCATCCCTTTGTTTCGCCACAACCCAAGGCCATAGTGAACACGGGCATTATATGGGAAGAACAATGCAAGGCACTTGGTCGCCACTAAATCATTGAAAAGATTAGTGTGCTATGAGGATGATAGTAAAAAGGAGATATGTTCTCAAAGACAAGGAACATTTTCTTGCAGAAGTTGTAATCAGTGTATATACATGGCAGGGGATAATAAATTTGTACATCCGAACACTGGACAAGAATACATTTTTAAACATTACGCTGACTGCAAGACTAGGGATTTGATATGTCTGGCACAATGTCAGGCATGCAAATCTTTCTATGTGGGCAAGACAAATAGAACCCTTAGGGAATGTGTCAGAGAATACATATATGCCATAAATAGAGAGGATGAAGGCAATGCGCTAGCTAGGCATGCTGATGACCCATGGCATGATACATAAATTTAAGTTTAGAGCCCTAGAATTAATTAAAAAGACTGGTAGACTAAGAGATGTTAAGAATTATACTGAAGAACAGGAAAATAGATGGATAATATGTCTACAAGTTCATAGAGCATGTGGCCTGAATGATAAGACCACTTTAAAACCTTTCCTAGTGGCAAGGTCCTATGTACATTAAGCACTTTATTGATGAATTATAGTCTTAGTTCTGCATTTTTGCATCTTTGTATTGTTTGTAACTTATTTATAGTGATTTTGTGCCCTAGTATGCTGTTCAGTTTTTAATATATAGCACATTTAGTATTAAATGAGTTAAATTATGTGATTTAGCTAGATCTGTTAAGAGTACTGGATTATAGATGTTTTTATAACTGACTTTTATAATTGATTTTTAGTGTCCCTTAGATATTTAATGATGGATTTTAGGATGTAATTGTTTTTGTGATGTCATAATTAATTTTAGAATGTGATTGGGGGATGTATTGAGAATGGCACTATTTAATTCAGATGGAAGATGAATGCTGTGTTAAAGTCTGATAAAACGTTCTTTGCAACGTGAAAGCACTCACTGTTTGGATTTTGTCTACATTAAACTCTTACATCGAGCTGTGGTGTTTTCTCTTTTGTCATTTCTTGGATCTACATTGCTGTTTCTACGAGACACTTTATCCAGGACTGCTTTTGTTTTACTTTCTAATAAACGAAGATTAACAACATCAGATAAAGAAGTTATGTACGCACCATAATGTTCTGTGTTGTCACTCCTTGTTCATTCTTGACATCCCATCCTCCTTCCCCCTCCTGTAGATTTCCTGGGGAATCAAACCCTTGTCCTGGGTTTCCATAGGGTTGTTTCCTTGGACATTGCTTCTGCTTATAATTCCTATGTAGATTCTTGCTATAATCTGCAAACCCGATCTGAGGTAATGGAGAGAGGGGGATTGTGGGTAGAGTCTTAGCTCAAAAGTTTTTTTTTGGCTGGTGCGAGCTGTGTAATGGTAGAGCCAGTTCCGAGGATAGGATCCAAGTCCCATTCGTCAAGACTGAATGAAGATCGACAACACAGACGGAACATTATGGTAAGTACATAAATTCTTTTTCTGTGATGCCCAAGAAGATGAGACTAAAGGATAAATGAAAAAAGTTTCTCGTGTGTCCAATTACACTGGTTTAGAAGTTAGTTCACCAAATGTTTTTTTATGTAAGTAAGGGGCCCCCCTTCTCCTTTTATAGTTAAATCCAAACATTAGTCTTCATTTTTGCTAAATCTGTAAGCACAACCCACATATGTTTGAATTTTATCAGTAAACAAAATGCTCATTTAACTCCTCATAACTTGCCCAAGCAAAAAATGATCATCATTTTAATGAAAACAAACGGACTGGCTCACATTTGTGTCATCAAGGACTTCTTAAGTCTAACCTCTGTATAATTAGAAAAAATATATAATCTCTGAAGTCAAAATAAGTCTTAAAACCTGCATTGATTTTGATTAAACTTTTATAATAAAAGAATAATAAATCTTCCTTTAAATAGCTTGAGGCTCATAAACTATATTCATGTTGAATATAAGAGTAAAATGACTCAACACTCAAACACAAAGTATTATAGTTATATGACCATATTGATCCTCAGTCTTTTGTGTCACTTAATGTAACTTGGTCTGTTTTTGACTATAAGTTGGTTGTCACCCATCCTTAGTATAGATCTAGGTTATCTGCATTGTGTCCCTGCAATTGTATTGCCATTTGTCAGGCCTCCTGCCTTGACAACTACCAGAGCCAATCATTTACTTTATGATTCTGTCATTCCTCTGTGTGCTGGCTGCTAGTTTAGTTAGCTCTTATGAGGATGTTGACTCTGACCCCCATCTCTTGGTATCTCTGTATCACCTCTGGCTCTGCTTACGTGCCTCTTCTGCTAGCTTTTTGGTGCCTAAATGCACTACACCATATACCCACCCCAACCACTTGGTGTGGGCATTTTTGTCATTTAATTCGATGTCTCATTAACTCTTAACCTTGAGACCAATTTCACTGCATGCTAGTCTTTACCATCTTCTTTGCCAAGATTCTTATTCTGTTAGTGTTTTACTAAGCAGCCACCCAAATCCCGACACTCATCTCTTCTGTGCAGTTCCATTACCTCAGCCATCTTCGGTGTCTGTGCAGATTGCCACCCTTCTTGTAGTACCCCTGTTTACTTTCTCATTCCTCTTATAAGCCCCTTCCACTGTTAGTTTCTTTTTGTCATCACCTTTCTATCTTGAGATTCCACTACCCTCACATTTCCTTGTGATGCTTCTTCCAGCCTAATCACTTCTTTTTGTGTCTGTTGTTTATCACTTGTCATTGTGTTGACACTGGGTTTTCTAGATCAGCATCATTCTCCTTGTCCTCTCTTTTAGCTGCATGTCACACTGGGCCCGCCTCTTTTGGTACTCCTCTGAGTACCTCTGACCATGTTTTCTTGGCCCGTGCCTTTCTCCCCATTACCTTTTGCCATCCAGCCTTCTCTTTTTGCTTCCTAATCCCAATCTCCACTTCCATTTTGTTCTTTTTGCTGACTAGCTTATCCACTACCAGTTTTAGCTCCCATGGTCTGTCCTTAAGCTTTCCCAATTCTTCTGTAGACCCTACATTCCCTGGTACCTCAAAGTTACCTGAATCATATAGCTGCCTTACATCCTAAGCATGTCACCCATCTTTTTCCAGCTGTCGTCTTGCCCATGCCACTGTTTTTGTACTAGTCTTCACTTTGTTAATTTAGATATACATATAATAAAGGAAACAAAGGGTGACTGTTACCACTTTCTGTTGTATCACGGTTAGCATGGCTTGTTTATCAAAGTATCAAAGCAAAAGCTATAACAAGTATTAGTTTCAGTTGCTGTTAACAAGCAATTAAGAGACAGGAGTTTGAGATTGCATCAGAATAAGATTACCTTTGTTCAGACCAGAATATCCATGTTTTTTCTCTTTATTTTAAGACTTCCTCAAATCTCAGTTTTTTGGCAAAAACACAGCTTTTAAATATATTGTCTAACAAACAACCCCTGCAGAGTATTTTTTTAAAGCACTTGAGTATACCTTTCTGTCTCCGGTATTATCCTTCCTGTGATGAGCAAAATCCAGGCAAGACAAGTGACAGTTTATAAATAAAAGGAGTAGATGGTTGTCATGTTAGTGTACTTTAACATTGTCTTATTCTGACCATGAGAATAATGCAACAGTTTTAAGTGAAACAGATTCACATGTATTGATGTCTTTACACCTAATTCTCTTCATATACCACATGCGCACACAAATAAATACATACATGAATATATGCGTGCGTGCACACACACACATACACTTTTATATATATATATATATATATATATATATATATATATATATATTTTGTTTTTATTATCATAATTTAAGAAATAAAGCAGAAAAAAAGAATGAAATGCCAGCTGTGCTGGCATTCATAGGTAAAGCACCGAATATGAGCCAGGGAACCAGAATTTGAAAGTCACCTTGGACAATTGTTTGAGTTTGCATGGGGAGGGTAGAAATATAATAATGTTGGTTGCTCACCTCTTCCAGATGTGAGAACTGGAAGCATGCTTGTGCATACCTCTGAACTGTCTAGATTTTCACAAAATGTCCAGATTTTGCCTTATATTTCTGGTCTGTTCCTCATAATATTTGTATTTTTTTGGCAAGTCATTCAGCTTTGACGTCATTAAATAATGACATACTTTTGAGTCTTGGCCTTCATATCCTTCAGAAAATATATATACTAATGCAAAACCTGTTATTCTGTCAACTTTCTAAGTTTTATAAGAGCAATTTTTGACCCCCCCCCTTACACACACATTAAACAGGTGGTTGAGCAGAAGTGGAATGTGTCACTGTGTAAGTGGGTTGCTTCATCACAGCACCATTGCACACACATCAGTGATATCGGCATGTCACCTGGGAGGCAGGGCTTAAGTAAGAAAAAGAAAACAGTTTGGCAATGTTAGGATGACCCAGGCTTCTCTGCTCCTCTCCCAGGCTAAAGGTATAATCAATTCATACAGCCGTAGCTGCTGCTCTTGTGTTAACAGACATGAACAGTCCAGTGAAAGGACATGACAGAGTGCCCCCAGGTGTGCAAAATCTGTGAAGAAAAGAGCCATAGGAGAAAGCAGAGGATCTGAATACAGTAAGCACCCCCCACAGGAAAAAAACATTTACAAATTTAATAGTGGTATATCCCTGTTCTGCAAGTACAGACTAAGGTTATTTTTTAATTTAAAGATTCATCTGGTACTTTAATGAGTAAAGCTAACATAGTATGTCTATTTACAAAACAAAATGTAAACACTAATAACAGTAGGTTTAGATAATATGCTTTAAATGTTTTCAGATGTGCATTTACTACAAATCAAAAATCTGCAAATATAAATTATTTTACTAGAACTTTCTGGAAGATAACATAGTCTGAACTGCAAACCTGTGTCGTGAAGGTGTACTTAATGTGTTCTGATAAAGTGAATCTGAAAGAGTAAACCTAAAATAATGTACCTTAAAATTGTAGCTTCAAATGGTGGTAAGTTGGAAAAATAAGAATAAGATCAAGATCTCCAACGTCTGCAGCTGTAAATCACTTCTGCTGTCAAATCTGCAGGACAGCAGAATGTGAATTGTGCATCAGCAGCATAAGCTAGCACCAAAACAAGCAATCAAAATTGCAAGGCAGACAGCATTGTATTTCATATCTGCCAGTCAGATTGTGTCCAGTCATTCACCCTATACTGGGTAACCCCAGTATGGGGAATCGAGCCATCCAGAAAGGCTGTCTCCTGGGCCAGCCATAAGAGATTTGTGCACACATCAGCATTTCGGCAGTGAGAATTTATTTATCAAGCTCTAATGCTGGTTTGGGGGGAACGAGGTATCCACATCAACATCATGGGACTACAGCCTGTCCTGATGTGAATCAATACTTCCATGTACTTACAGTGAGAGCTCCTGACAAAGTGGCTTGGTGACCAAACATCTGCTCCTATGCTGACCCATACAGGGCCATCCTTCTTGCAAAGGATTGTGGAATTAAACAGACCTAGTCTTCCTTTCTCACCCTGGATAAGCTCATCCTGTCCACATCAGGTGTAAGAGACACTCAAGGTGATAATCCATCACTGATCTGGGCTTTAATTAGTGCTTTATCCTTTTGTGTCACTCCAGCTGGCTAGAGTCATTACTTACAAAGTCAACAGACATAGCATAATTAAAATAAGTTTGTACAGACAAAAACTTGATCTAAACTGAAGTTGAAGGGCAAACCGAGCTCAGACTTCCCTGGTTTCTGCTCTCTTATTAGCTGAACAGTGTTGGGGGTAACAGTATTACTAGGGGGCTGAGTATAGACGCAAACTAATGAAAGTATAATCGTTAAGAGGAGCATTCTTTTTATTGAAGTGGAGTAGAGGTGGCCTGTGTGAGGTGAAGTGGTTTGCACGGCATCATTTTGTATCATGCACATTAACTAGTTAGCGTAAATTAGTACATAAATGCACACACACCTCATGGACACCTTAAGGCTCTTTCCCAGGATTTGCTTCTGTAAAATGCCTCTGGGCATATGTATTGTTGATACTGGAGTCATGTAAGAGTAGAGAACATCTTAATGCTGCACACTTGACAGAATGCATGATTTTATGATTAGTTGAGAAAAGGGAATAACATGGAACATTCTTGACTAGTACTTAGACTGAGTCCAGAGAATCAGGATATTGCATTAATGACCTGAAAGGTGGCAGTCCGTTAAGACATCACAGAGGATGGAAAAACCTCTGTGATAAGTACCTTAAATCGATGGTGTCAAAAGGTATGACAGAATATTTTAGCAAGAGAACTTGCAGTGACCAAAAGTGGCTGCTATTTAATGTGATATACATAGATTGCAGTTTTGTATTTTTAAGTATGTGTCTACTTAATCTGCAAACATACTGATTTAGATGGCTGGTGAGTGGTAGATAAACTTTGGTTCATCCACTCACATTGTGAGAGAGAATATTGCTTGTATTGAGAGAAATTCAGTAATAAAAGAATTATATCCATACCTGATTACCCAGTTTTAGCAATACTGATGTCCTTCCATATCACTGATACATTATTTCTTACTTTAGGGATCCCATGCCAAGGGTAGCCTGACGTGCGGCCAGCATACCAAAGCCTTAAGATTACTAAATACATTGTACATCACATGTATGCTCCCTGCTCATGGTATAGGGCATAAAGGTGAAGTACGGGTATACCTATCTCAAAACTTCTTTGCCACCAGTCCAAACTTCATCTTCGATCATCTGTCTGAACTGTCTTTCGTCTGCTGGTTACCACACCATTTCAGATAAGTGCCCCATTGAGATTTTTCTTATCTTTTATTTCTTTACATTTGTTGTGAGGTTACATATCACTAGGAAAGGAAAAATGTGAGTGTGGAACACAGATTCCCCATAAGGATCATCATGAGCAGTGTTTTTGTTTGGGTGCTTTTCATAATTATACTTTTTCAGCATTTGTTCCTAAGACTCTTTGTAGTCATCTCTCCTCTTTATCTATCTGCTTTGAGATCCACCATCCTAAGTTGTTGGCACAAGGTGCAATGGTGGAATTATCGCAGCCCAAGGGTCAGCCATCTGCCAAGAAGACGACCAAAAATGTTTGGTCGGATTCTGCTGCTGTACCTCCTCCCCCTCTCTTCAGGCTGGTGATAGTCCATTGGTTTGTCGAGTCCTTCTGTCATATTCCTCTACTGAGACTGTTTCAGAGGCTGGCATTGATCCATTGTGTCTCACATCCTCTGTGGCTTTGCATACATCTATTATGGCTGTTGAGGGAGAGCTGTGGCTAATCATATCTGAGGGACCAAAGGGTGTTCCACAGATTCTTGTTAGGGAGGAGATTCCTACTACATTGATTGAGAGTAGGTAAGGGGATGAACCTCCTAAGTTCTTTATGGCTGATATCCCTTTGAAAAAGAAGCAGAAAAAACACAATTCCCCTGCTCCTAATGATTCTCAGCATGAATGACAGGATTTCACACATGGGTTGTTTAATGCACTCATGACTTTGGAGCCTCCATAGGGATTTTCTGTTACTGCCCCCTCCCCCACACCTTTGCTCTTCTACTCCTCTTAAGAGGCCTAGGGAAGCAGGACTCTCTTGTTGACTAGTTGGACTCTGATGAAGCTTCTTTAGCCTATTCCTCCCAAATTACTTCTCCATTCAGAATATGGTTCTGTGGAAGACGACTCCATTAGTCCAGATTCTCCCTTTGAAGATCTTTCCTTTGGGAATACTATTTCTTGGATGATGGAGGTTTTTAAATGGGACTGTACCCAGGTTTCTGATGTCTAGAAGATGTACTATGAGCTCCTACAGATGGAGTTTCCTACGCCTTCTGCTGTCCCTCCGGTCCTTGATGCTTTGTTGGACACTTTTTCATAAACTTCTCAGGCTTATGATTCTCAGCCCCCAGCTCCTGAAAAGCTTGATAGACTTTATAAAGTAGTCAAACTGTAAAAATCAGGAAACACACAGAGGCATGAGGAAAACGTGAACCACAACATTAATTTCAATGATAATCCAGTATAACATCCAGTATTGCAAAGCGCTTTTCGTCCCTTACAATGAAGGGACTTCTTCAGGCAAACAGTTTTAAACAATTAGTGCTGTTTAAATATACTCAGAACCCCTTCCCTAATTAACACTAGTTGACGTAATTGATTCCTTTCCTCTATACTGAAAGATGAAATTGTAAATAAAGGTTATGCTTTTCACTAAGATACGTATGTTTCATAGACAATACATGTATTACATAAAAAGTCATTCATGATCTGTATAACTGTTCCTCTAACATATAAAGATACTAAAAACGCTAATTTTTACAGAGATTTTGTTTAAAATACTTATTAAAAACAATTATTGACCAACAATATTAAAAACAACTGTTAAAAACAACTTTTGAAAAACTATTTCATTTTACAAGACAATTCTTGTTACATAAATAATGAAAGTGCATGTGTATAAATGTGTGTAAATTGTCTGAGTACATGTATAACCTAAAATACATATATAAATAAGAAATATGGAAAATGTATTGTACTATAAAATATAAAATATATATGAATACATAATTTTATCACCATTACTTTAAACTACCTCAGCAAGTTTTTCAGTTTAAGTATGCAAGTAATAGTGTAAACTTCATTCAAACCAGGTAGTAGACATGCCCTAGTTGGTAGATGCCAGCATAGTTCTAATTTTTCAAGCAATATTGATTCTGGACCACCTCTACTGTCACTGTTAATACAATCAATTGCCCTGAATCTAAAAGTGTGGTCTAGAAATCAGGGGTGTCCAACCTTTTGGCTTGGCGGGGCCACATTGAGTGAACAGAAATTGTCTTTGGGCCGCATATAAAATATATCATATATTTAACTCTTTCACTGCCACAGGAGACCAAAGTCGACCTCCTGGCTGTACTGTAGGTGCATTGGAGCAATTAATAAATGCCTAATATTTGCCTTAAAATTCTAATTCTCATTCTGATTTTAATTCTCTAATCTAACAGTTAACTCTAACATCTTAGTTAATATATAGATTTTTTTTTTTACAAATAAACAGATATTCAATACAGCACTAGCATTTCTCACTGGGAAAACCACTCCAGCAGTCCATCTACATACAGTGTCAACATTAGCAATCCTACAATACTATAATCCAGAAAAATAAGCCAACAAATTTGCAATAAAGTAAAGAATTCACATTACTGACTTAATAAAACAATTCTGAATAAGCTACAAGAGGGTCTCACCCAAACAAATGACTGGTGCCACAAACATGGCCTCAAGCTAAATGCCAAACAATGCACAATCATCCCCTTTGAGGAGAGTGATGTCCCCACAAATGATCACACTAATAACAATGTTGTAAGCACGCAATCAGTCATGAGGTGCTTGGGCACCCAGGTTGATAGAAACCTGACTTTTGACCACCACGTTTTCTCCGTTGTACGGAAAGCTTTTTATATGGCCCACCTCATTAGTAAGGGTATCTCATCCAGGGACAAGGAGGTCATAACATCCCTGTATTCTTCCTTTACAAGAGCAATTATTGAGCGCAACACCCCTTTTGGCACGTGCCTCATCAAAACACCATGCCAAAAGAAGACTACAACCATTTTTGACAAAAAAAGGTCAAAGGACTGAGTTCATTTAGTTATCCAAACAGACTAAAAAGCTTCTTGCTTTCTTCTGTCTCTCACTGGCCATTATAAATTTCATCACTTGCTTGCTTTCCAGGCTAAGAAAAATCCTGCCTTAAGAGACTTTCTCCACCTCAGAAATACTGGTTATATTTAAATCACTCACTACAAAGACCACAGCCTTCACTGCAACATAAACAAGCCACTTTGTATGGACAGGTTCTTTTCACAAAAACTTTCAACTTCTGTAAAAAGCTCCTCTCATTATCAAACAATGTAGTTCAACAAGACTACAAATGGATGGATAGCCATGAATGTACTCCTTAAGTAAGTAGCATAGCCTTCATCAAACCGGAAGGAAAATCCACATACTAAACTTTCCCAGCTGGATGGCTAAGATCTAATATTGGTTACTCAAGTCTACTTGTCTAAGAAGAGGGGCCTGTTTAACTAAGAATTCCATTTGCAAAAATATATTCAGTATACATATTAAATCTCTCTCTCTTATATACACACACACACACGCACACACACACACACACACATAAAAGGAGCCCCTACTTGTAAAATAGGCAACCTCAGTAATCACATGACACACTCACTGATTGAAATTGTCTGGAAGTCAAAATATCTGAAAAAAAAATCATAATAGAAATGGATTCATCCATGCAATTTCCCACCACCAAAAGGACCATAAATAAATCAACAAACAACTGCTCAGCAAAAAATAAATCAATAAGAAATCTATAAACTCTCTAAGATCATACTACATACTGGAGTAAACATATAACTTCCCTCCAATCTAAAGCCATTTGACATTCAGACATTTTAATTTGTGCAGAAGTTATTCACAGACTGAAAGTTTACTAAGCTGTAATGCTGACCATCACTTTTGAAAAAAACAAATTCCCACACTTTGTCAATAGCTCAAAGTGAAGAAAGGATTACTTTTTTTTATTTATTATGTATTTATTTAATTTTGGAAAACATCTTCAAAACTGTTAAATTGATCACACACCCAGAAACACAGAAAAGTTATTGTGATAAGTAAGCCACAGACTGCTGCAAGAAATCAGTCACAGCACACTATTCTTACGAATGAAGCATACCTGTCAATTCCAAAAGAATTAAAGTAGCGTAATAAGAAAGTTATTTGCAAGGTTACCTGGCAGTTTATATTGGAAATAAGTGGAGATATTAAAAACACTCTGTTTCTCATAATTATGCTGAAAAGTCTTCCAAGGTAAATACAACCTTCTGATTTAGCATGGAACCATACCTCTCAACCTTAGAGAAAGAATTCCGGACAAAGCAAAAAATAAAATTGGGACACAGGCCCAAAAATAGTTATGCATCACAGACACCATTGAAACAAGTGTAGCTGCAAATATTATACATCACGTATAATGTTTCTATCCCATTATTGTCAGTTAATCATTATATGGCTCATCAATCCTGCCTTCTTTTGCAACAAAGAAAACCATACTTTGAAATGACAAATCCATTAAAAATAATAAAACACATTGGCTCCACATCCTGCAACTTCCTACCTGCAAACAACCACAGAGCTTTCATTGAAACTAGGTCTACTTATTTCCACAGAATGACACCTCTCCCTAATTAAGTCTAATGGCATACAATCTACCAGGATCTGGACTACCTGAAATAAATTAAATTATGGTCTGTAAATTGTAAGTGCACTTTGTTTAATTAAACTACATTTCAAAGCCCACTTGCTGTATTTTTTCAGTAACATCCCAATATCCATTTCCAGGTCACATTACAAGACATTGGCAGTGGTAGACTTAGCATCCTCCAGATCCCTACAGGACCACACTCATACTGCTAACATTGTCCGTTAAATGTAAATATCCATCCACTGTAAATGGCAAGAAGCTATGTCTTAAAAAATCTATTTTGGCATTCCTAGTACCCAAGTATCAGGTTTTGAAACAAAGAAACATATTCTCCACAGTTTGTAAGTCTCTGTCTTTAATAACCATCTACTATTGCAGTACTCCCAACACAAACACACACATACACACTAAAACCCCCAACATTTAAAAAATGACATTGTGCCCACCTGATTTGCCAGTATTGATGATCCACCAAAGATATGCTTACTGTTGTCCAATCTACCACTGCTTAGAACCCACCAATGACAAGACAGTACTGGGTGATTTTTTTTGTTTGTCAAAAAAAAAAAAAACAATAAACTTTATATGCTACAGTCCCACATTAGTCAATCCATTACTGACCCATTAACCCTAGGCTGCTGTCTCATTCTTAATCCCTGGGACTGCATTACCTTGGATGACTACTTTTATTTCCTAAGCAAAAGACACAGATTGGAAGATGAGGCAAAAATCCAGACATTCTTCGAAAATCTATACAGTTGAGAGGTATGATTTCATATTCAATACAACACTCTCCCTGTCAGAAAAGCTGCAATTTAATGAAAGTGTACTTTTAATGTAGGATGCATTTGTGAGCTAACCTTTTTGTATGTTAGCCTCTTTGTGCATGTGTCTCTCTCTGTCTCTCTGCCATGCAGACATAAACACACACACACACACACACACACACACACAAACACTTCTACTTTCACGCACACAAACATTCTGCTTTCATGCATGCACTCGCTCACACCGTACTTACCTGTTAACACAGGTTAAGTGCTGTCTCCTTAAAAGGCAATGGCAGCAAATCCATAGACGAGTCCCTCTTCAGCAAGAACACACACATTGATTCTTTGGCATGAAATAAGGGGCACGAACACACAGACCCTTCTTTGGTGCAAAAAAATAAAAACTAGAAGGATGCTTTGGTGCATGCGCACACCGATGTTAGAGTTACAGGTCACAGCCGTGAAAAACACAACAAAAAAGTTTTTTGGGGCACGTGTGCATCGATGTTGGAATTAGAGGTAGAGGGCCGCATGGCAGAGCTCTGAGGGCCGCATGCGGCCCGCAGGTTGGACACATCTAGTCTAGATGGACATCACTATGTCTGGCTAATGCGTTTTCTACCTTATGATTCCTGATGTAATATAAATGTTCATACACTCTCACTCTTAGTCTTCTGTCTGTCTTGCCAATGTAATATGAGGGACACTTTTGACATTGTGCTAGGTAAATCACACCCTTAGACTGACAATTGAATCTGTATTTCGTGGTGTAATTATGTTCCCTGATGTTAAAGGAAATTCCTGTTGCCATATGGGCACAGTATCTACACATACAACACTTGAACATACCATTATTTCTCCTGTGTATTAGCTGATTCCTTTTACATTCTAAAATGTTCTTTACATTTTTACCACGCTTAAAAACAAATTTGGGTGACATGTTAAAATGATCTTGAATGGTGTGGTCATTAATAATGTATTCCCAGTTTTTAGATATAATATTCCTTATAGTAAAACTGTCTATACTGAATGGTGTGATGAAAGCTAAACTTAAATCATCATGGGTAGGTAAGCCTTCAGTGTTGCTAGGATATATTGTTCCAGTTTCCAAGGGGGAGATATTTTCTCTCACAATTAAGATTGGTTTGTAAGTTCCTAGTAACCTCTTGGTTGTCACCTCGTGAATCAAGGGGTCTAGGAAATTCTGGGGATAACCTTGATTAATAAACATAAATGCAAATTTTTCACATTCCAGTCTGAATTCATCTTCCTTAGAAACCATACGGGTAGCTCTTACTAGCTGGACCTGACCACAGATCTTTTTTGATATGTGGGGTGGCAGCTACTATAATGTAAAAAGTTGTTACAATAAGTTTCCTTATGAAATATAGTTGCTGTGTAACAGCAGTTTTCAGCATCTTTTTTCAAAAGTACATCCAAGTAGGAAATCTGATTATGATGGAAAACATGAGTAAAAGATAAAAAGTCAGTTGCACTGTTAAAATAAGAAACTGTTTACTATCAGTTTCATTCCCCTGAATTAACATAAATATGTCATCCAAATCTTCTTCTTCTTCTTTCAGCTTTTTCCCGGTTAGGGGTCGCCACAGCGGATCACCTGTCCGCACATTGAATGGCAGTGGAGTTTTACGGTGTCGAGTTGCCAGCCCGGCGCCCAACCTTCCACAGAAGGCACACTCACACGCACACCTAGGGCCAATTTAGAGTGTCCAATCCACCTGCAGCATGTCTTTGGGATGTGGGAGGAAACTGGAGCACCCGGAGGAAACCCACACGACCACAGGGAGGACATGCAGACTCCGCACAGAAGGCACCCCAGCCGAGGATCGAACCGGAGAACCTCTTGCTGTGAGGCGGCAATGCTAACCACTGCACCACCGTGGCCGCCCTAAATATGTCATCCAAATAGCGTGTATAAAATTTAATTTGGTGTGATATATGGGCTATGTCAAATATATACTCATGTTCCCAGTGAGCCATGACCAGGTTGGCAAAACTGGCACCACATGGAGAACCCATTGCCACACCAATTTTTTGTAAATAGTATTTACCATTGAATGTGATAAAGTTAAAACTCAAGATCAAATCAAGCAGTTCTTCTGTCAAGGAAATCTCTGATTCAGGTGCTTTTCTAGTACGTAAAACATCTTTCACCCATTCAATGCCAATTGTTTGGGGTATAGAAGAATATAGATCTTTTACGTCTACTGTTAAAAAATTATTACAGTCAGAAAATTCAAGATTGTGGATATTTGATAAAAAAGTCCACGGATCCTTACCAATTTGTTTCTCACTCAAAACATATTTTTTCAGGATGTGGTCAACTACCTTGGCACAAGAATAGGTGATACTGTTTCTGGCATCCACAAGAGGTCTCATTGGAGGGTCATTTAAACATTTGTGGATCTTTGGTATCCCAAATAATAAAGGTAACCTAGTACTGGCATGTTTAAAAAATTGAACATGTGAAGATCAATTCTATTTTCTATAAACATGTCATTGAGGTATGAACGTATTCTGTTATATGCAGTATTCATTTAACTTTTAGACACTTCATAGGTTTCAGCAGTTGTGATGTTTTCCATACGACGATTCATTTTTAAACAGTTCACAATGTCTAACTCACAAGCACGTTCAAACAGGGACAAAGAAGGATGTATGGGTGGGTTTAAAGTACTAGCTACTCTGAATACATTAGTAACTGTAGTATTTTCACCAAACATAATTTTCAAGTTTATTTTTCTTATAAATAGTTTTAAATCAATTAAGGTAGACGAAACATTGGCCTTACTGGCTGGGCAAATGTAGGGCCTTTCAGGAACAGCTGCCCTTTTTTCCAGATGTACTTCAGATCTTTTTGCCTAAAGGTTCCATCCAAGCAGTTTCTGCTCCTCAAAAGGGGAAGGGGGTTTATTCTAGAATGTTTCTGGTTCTCATTAAAGAAGGCACCCATTCCAGACTTTTCTCAGCTCAGCACCCTTATAAAGGTTCCTTCCTTTTGGATGCTGTTGCTTCAAACTCCATTTCATTTTCTTCTACCTCAGGCTTTCCAAGTCTCTGTGACTCACAAGGATGCCTATCTCCATATTCCTATTCATCCCCATTGCAGGAAACCTTTGCGTTTCTCTGTTTCTTCCTTGCATTTTCAGTTTTCTGCATTGCCTTTTGGCCTCTATACTGCCCCAGAGGTCTTCACCAAATGCCTCACTCCTTGGAATGCTTTTTATAAAATGAGGGAGATACAAATTCTTCCTTAACTGGACAGCCAGCTCATTCAGGCTTACTCTCCAGAGACCCTGCTTCAGAACCTCCACTATACTATTTGCCTTTTGCAAAGCTAGGGTTTACAGTGAATTTCCAAAAATCCTTTCTGACTCTTTCTCAGGATCATGTTTTTTTCTCAGGCTAAGGCTCAAGCCTCCCAAGGCTTTGACTCTGGCTTTTTTCAGTCCTTTTTTCTCTGACCTCAGTTACAGCCAGGGAGTATCTGAGGGCTTCCTCCATTCCTATGCTTCCTCTAGCCAGGCTTCATATAAGAAAGCTACAGTGGTTTCTACAGACAGTTTGGCTTCAGTATCCTTTGGACTTTCAAATTCCTCTTCTTCCATGCCTCAAGCAAAGAGCTTCAGTGATGGATTCATCAGCCGTCTCTCAACCCTGGGCTTCCTTTTCAGTGTCAAGTCCCCTCTCAAGTACTCTCTTCGGGTGTCTCAGATGTGGGGTGGGGGGGCTTCTTTCTTCCCTCAGATGGTGGACCATATCAACATCAAAGAGATGGGAGCTCTCCATCTTGCTCTTCAGGTCATCCATATTCTGTTCCTGCTAAGATTTCTCAAAATCTTTACAGATAATACCACAGTGATGTAGAACATCAACAATCAAGGAGGGTCTCTGTCTTACCTCCTGTGTAGACTAGCTGTTCAGATTTGGGATCTGGCTGTGCAGTATGAGGTGACTTGTCAGGCTGTTTTATATTCCTTCAGAACATAACCTTATGGCTGACTCTTTGAGCAGGTTCATAACACAAACCCATGAGTGGATGCTTCAAAGAGATGTGCCTCTGGACATTGTCCAGCAGGGGGGTACTCCTCAGGTAGATCGTTTTGCCTCCCATCTGAACAGTCAACGTCCTGTGTTTTGCATCAGGCCATGTGCTATGGCTTAGAAAGTGGAAGCCCTCTCTTTTTCTTGGAGGGGGATGTTTCTTTATACCTTCCTTCCCCTTCTTCTCATTCTGAAGGTTCTGTTCAAGAGAGATCAAGACTCTCTCAGAATCATGTTAGTGGCTCCCTTTTGGCCTAGACAGTTTCCTTCCTCTTCTGCATCTAGCCAAGGACAATCACCACAGGTTACCCCAGAAGGTAGACCTGTTCACACAAGACAAGGGGGGGTCTCATCCATCCTCACTTGTCCACTCTTCATCTGACACTGTGTGTGATAGGGTTTTGATCCCTGTTAGACACCTTCTTTCTGAGGACATGCTTTGAGTTCTGAAGGAGGCCAGGAAACCCACTACAGGGAAATCATACCAATCATATCAAAATGGAAGAGAGTTTCAGTTTGGTGTCTTGCTTGTAACCTGGATCCACTTTTTGTGGAATCTCCTTTGGTTTTGTCTCATTTGTGTGAATTTCTCCATGCTGGTTGGCATCCTTCCAGGGCCCTTAATTTTTTTCTTTGAAAAATTGACTAGGCTCCTTTTGAGACTGCAGCTTCCTTACAGCACTGTACTTGGAAGACTGTTCTTTTTTTGGCCCTTACTTCAGCTAGAAGGGTGACTGAGCTTCAGGCCCTTATGGCTGTTCTTCTTTTTTTTAATTTTTTATAGGGACAGGGTGTCTCTTCGTACTAATCGTCTTTTATGTCTAAGGTGGTTAATGAGCTCTCTCTTAGTCAATGTGTTCATTTGCCGGCTTTTTTCACTTCTCTGCAGTCTGCTAGTGAAAAGGGTCTTCACACATTGGATTTGCATAGACAGCTTGGATATTATTTAGATATAACTAAAGCCATTCATAAATTGAGCAACATTTTGTTTCTTTTCATCCTAGGTCTCTATGTTTGGCAGTTTCTAAGCAAACTATTTTTTTCTTGGCTCTCTAAGACCATTTCTTTTTGTTAGTTCTTTCATGGGAAAAGCCTTTCTACTTCTCTGAAGGCTCATTCTACCAGGGCTGTGGCTTCTTCTGATGCTTTTTTCAAAGGATTGGATACCAGTGCCATCCTTGTGGCAGCAACTTGGACTTCTGCACATACTTTTACTAAACATTATAAGCTGGATGTGGTTTCCAGAGCTAGAGCCGGATTTCCCAGGGTTATCCAGCATGGCTTTCTTGATGGCTGTGAAGGACCTTCCTTCTTACAAGTTTCCTCTTGCGTTTTTATACTCTCCTTAGTGTAAGGAATACTGCAACAGTGATATAGAAGGACATAGTGCAGTTGTGTAAAATCTTACTGTAACAGTAGATGTGCTTCTCTCCACTGTTACAATATTTGCATCCCCGTTTTCTTTACTCCTTTTTTTTTTTTTCCTTCTTCTGGATGCACGTTTGCCCTTACTCCTTGGATTGTTGTTTCTCCTCGGGCTTTTAATTTCTGAGATAGGTTCATCCATATGTCACCTTTATACCCTGCACTCCGAGTGGGAACATATGTGTGACTTATGACTTGCTAGTAATTCTAAGGCTTTGGAATGCTCGCTGGATATCAGACTACCTTGCCAGGGAATCCCTAGAATTAGGTGTAATGCAGCAGTGAAGAGAAGAACCTGTAGTATTATGATAAGATTTTGCACAACTGCACTTTCTTATGAAGTAGTGTCTTCCATGTCTTCCAGTGGGGTTTTCTGAAAGACCTTAAGACTGTTAAAAATGTCTGGAGAAATAATGGGTGGGACTGTGCAGTAGTCAGAATGAAAACCATCCATTCCAGCAGTCTTCTTTATTTTAATTAACTCAGTAACTTTCTTTATTTTGTATGAAAACAAGTTCTGTGAGGGACCTGTATGTGCTGCTTTCCTACATTGCATTCCCCAAGACCTGTGTTCAGGAGCTGTTTGCAGCTCCTATGGACTAATGGTCACAGTAAGTTGCAGAATATCTGCGTCAATGCTGCTTTAGTTTAACTCTAGATGATACATTTTGGAAACTGAATCCAAATTGTGCTATTCTGAAACCATGCTGCTGGAAGCATTCTACAAAACAGGTTATGGAATGGGTCACTCCTAGATATTAAAAGAAGTGATCTGATGAAACCTTTTTGTTGTCATGTGATTGTAGGTGATTTAATTGCTCATCAGCCTGGATATCTGTCACGCTAAATTGACTTTTAGATTTGGGGGCAGATGTGCGATCATCAGATAAAGTATCTGAGGTTATATTGATGGTTATATCAATCAAGGTTGCCACACAGTGAAGGAGACAGTTGCTGGGCCAACCTCGAGCTGAGAAGTGAGAGAGGCTATTTGAAATGTAGCTATTTTTTTGGGCAGTTGAGTAAATAATTTAAGTTTTGGTTTGGTCACCTTCAGCATATTTAGTTATACACATGACTTTTTTGTTAGTTTTAAACATGCTTATTAAACACTGCATAGGTATGTATACAGTAGTAGAAGAAAAAAATTACATATTAACATTTATTTCCATGCTGCATATTTTAACAATTTTCATTCACTTCAGCATTGCATAAATTGCTCAATCCCTTCCTTCCCTCAAGTTTCACTTTTCTCCTGAGCACTGTTATTAGTCCCACGAATTCCATTTATTTCTATGTAATCTGCACCTTCCCTTTCTAAAGATCCCACTTCCAGTTATTTATCACCTTTACAATATTAAGTATTTCAATTACACTTGCTGTTGATTTTTAGTTTCGTTTTCTGTTAACTTTGTTTACACCCCAAGCATTTCTAAAAAAAGTACTCTAGTGATCTCATTACACTCCCCAAAAAACATGTTCCCAAAAAACATGTTCCAAATTGCCTCTCTCTCATTCTGATTACATCTCCAGCATTTGATGTTCGCTTGAAGAAAATATCTCTGAAGTATGCTTGAGGTATAAAGACACCCATGGAAGAACTAAACATACAAAAATTCTAAACCTCGTAGATTTTGCATACCTGGGTGCCATATAGCTGGCCTTCCATTGTTCCTTTGCATAGTTACTTTCAGTTCTGTCTTCACAATTGTTTCTAACTTCCTCTGATTGATTCTTATAGTTGCCTTGCAATGTTTTGTATGCCTTACATAATATCAGTTTTTTTTTTTAGCAACTTCTCTTCAAGACCTAACTAAAACACTGCCAGAGCTGGCCTTTCATTTAAAAAGCTCCCATTCCTTTCTCTCTGATTAAACTATGTTATTGATCCCTGAAGTCTCTAATCTGCAGGATAAACTCCTGCTTAGCCTCATTCCATTGCAATAACTTTCGGTGCTAAATATTTGTTCCCAAACCTTTGGTTCCTTTGCTAATTTTCTTTAGCAGATTTCAGCACTTATTGCCTACTTCCTCTATAACCCTGCAAAAACATGGTTTGTTTTATTTTGAATCTTTGTGGTTCAAAGTCTTTGGTATTCAAATCTTTGTGAGTCAAACTGTTAATTCTATTAATGTTCAAAGTTTTTATAGTTTGAACACTTGGCATAGACTCTCGTGTTATTCTCCATAAAGACCTGCATTCAAAATCCTACTTTACTTCTTACCCCCCAAACCCCAGTTTCATAATCATCCCTTTCCACTCTGACTTGTTAACCTCCTGCTTGTTTTGTATATACAGACGGGTCTTAAATGAGCAGCTCTAAAACATCCATTCAAATTAGGTAATCTTAAACCACCTTTTTCTATTGGGGGGGGGTCTACTTTTCACAGTTAACAGTTGCCCTCTTCCTCTCCCCATTAAGTTCCTTCAGGTCTCTATTTATGCTCCATAATTACTACTACGGTTGATAAAAATATACCAGATATATATGTAAAGGTAAAAGAGCTAAAACCTTTTCACTCCTTGTATCGTACTTTATCCCTACCCATAATCAAGAGCTTCCAGTTTCTCAATCTTTTGTTTAGTTTCTGCTCACATATCCTTGACTATCATAACATAATCCATTTTAATCTATGTACCTAAATACCTATGCCCACATGAATATGGGTGTTTCTAAACCAAGTGGATACACAGTTTACTTCGATAGCCTTTGTTTTATATTTTTTTATATCCTGAAAAGATACAAAACTGTCTCAAGATATTCCATAATGCATGACATACTTTTTCTAGGTTTATCAAGTACATAATATTATCTTCAAATAAAGCTAACTGTTCCTGGGTACGCGGGACTTCCAAGATGCCTGCACACTGAGTAACAGCTTGTTTCTAGCTCTCCCAGTGTGAAAACAGAAACTCAGCAGAGAAGACCAGTAGACATGTGTTTATGGATAAATTTCAGTAACTGGCTACTAAGTACACTGCCTGAATACCAGGAATAAAGAAATAAAGAAGGCCTGGAAAAAAAGTGAGGAAGAAACACCGACTGAGGAGGGTTCTGCAGTTGTTCAGCAAAAAGTAATGCAAACTTCAGACATGACTTCCAATAACCTACAGGATGATACAAGTCAACTGCATACAGACCTGCTTAAAATAAACAAAACACTGCTGGAGTATATCAACACAAGCAACAAAAGGCAGGAACAAATGGAAGAAAGTAAATATTCAGATGAGATGATAAAGCTGCAAAATCAGAGGTTGAAATGAAGAAAATGCTGGCTGAATATGAGCCTGCTCAGGAAGAGTGTTTGTGGAGAATGATTACTCATCATACACCAGGCAAAAGAGAAATATATTCATTCCACTTTTCAGAGAATGTCGAGATGCAGGTGTGAGATTCAAACTGCTGCATCCAGCTGTCTTCAATGTACTCTTTACTGGAGGGACAAAATAATTTTTGATGAAGTGCATGCTAAGGAGGAAATACAAAAGTTTGTCCAACAAACACTGAGCTGTGAAACAGAAGGAGATTCTGCTTCTTGTTCCTCTGGTAATAAAGACCACAGAGAGACTGCACGTGTGAAACATTTTCCAATATTTTAACTGAAAATGTTGGAGAGAAGGAAGGGAGCACAAGAGTTGACTAGAAGAATTGAGAGTACGTTGGAAGTGAAGCAGAGACAGGATTTTGGGTGATGGAGACAAACAGTAATAAAATCTGTAGCTTAAAATGGGATTACAGTGCAATAATTGTATTTGTGAAATATGACATGACATAAAAAAATCTGGAAGTGTTGGATTTTTTCAATACTTGTTTAATGTGTGGGGGACTAAAGTATATGCCCTACTTCATGTCATTAATGTTTGGAAAAATGCTTTGGGGAGGAGAAGAGAACAAAGAACACTACCTGTAAGTAAAGAAAACACTTTCTTTTCTTAATAGTACTGTATTTGTGGTGCATGGTTGTCTTTGCATGCTATTTTTAAGGGTAATGGAGATTGTAAACAGGTGTTATTATTTTTCTCCCCTCTTCTTTTTTTCTTCTTGTTCAGTTTTAAGAAATATAGGCAATGCAATATTTAAAAAAAGAGCGTGGTTAGAAAGGTATGACTGTTCAAATTAATGTGCTTTTTCTTCATTCTTGTATGGGGAAATGACTGATTAAGGACCTTTGTTTTAAGAAAGAGAACAAGTAAATAAAAAAGAATGTTGAATATCATGAGACTTTTTTGTAGCAATTGCACGTGTGTATGTATACTAAGACATATTTCTGCAGCTGGTCTTCATGTCTCCATGGAGACAATCTCGTAAAGAGAGACTGGAGACAGTCTGGTGGAAGGGGATTGGCTGAGGGAAAATAAAAAAAAAGAGAAATTGGCTAGGACATGATGCTATCTGAAAACAATCAGGTGTTTTCTCAGGTGTGACAGTTTTAAAGATAATACAAAACCAATTAGACTTGAAGTAGTTTTTTCAGTTTCGTTTTTTAAATGCAGTGGGGATACTAATATTAGCAGGTACTTTTTTTTTCTTTTTCACCCTTCTTTCTTCAGTTTTAAAATGTAGACACTGCAATGAAAAAAGAGGAGGGAATGAGATGGGGGAGAGTGGAAGGGTCTGGTTAAGAGAGTATGACAAAAGAAAAATCAGTGTATTTTTCCCATGCTTGCATAGGGTAATGACTGTGCTAAAACCCTAGGCATTATCCAGTAACAGGTTTATTGCAAAGCATGTAAATGAAAAAGAATATTGACTATTGTAAGGCTTTTTTCTGATATACAAGGTACCCTTAGCAGTTTTGTGTCTGGTTTGCATGTCTCTAGAAGACAATTTGATAAAGAGGAATTGTTTGGAGCAAGTGTTGACTGAAAGTATTCAAGTGCTTTCTCAACTGGGAGAGCTATAGAGATATACAAAATCAGTAGCACTTACTAATACCACAGGATGTACCATGCATCTTAGCATGACTAACCTTTCTATTTGGTTAACTTTAACCTGGCTGTGTAGCTGTCAACTTAGAACTTATGTTCTTATTAGGAAGCAAACACTTCAATATATTTGAAGATGTACATAGTTTTGTCTGTTATTATCAACATAATAGGTTTTAGGAGGTTTTGTTTTTAAGGGGGGTTGGTTGTTCAAAACAAAAAGTTATGTAAGACGTGGCAAAGGTGCAAATGGATATGACAAGAAACAACTGTATAAAAGACCAACCTGCCGAACAGGATATATATGTAACATAAAAGTTGAAATTAGACATTTAACAAAAAAGCAGTTAATACTTAAAAGGTGGTAATAACTATATAAGAAAACTATGCTTTATGTAATGTTCAATCTGAATGGTCTTAGAGATAAATATAAAAAAGAAAGAGTAGTGAACTATATTAAAAATGTAGAGTGCAAATACCATGCCACAGGAGATGCACCTGGAAAGACCTGAACATGTGTGTTTGATAAAGAAAGGTTTTCAGAATGGTTCTTCAGCAGAATATCTGGGACAAAGGAAGAGAGGAGTACTTACGTTAATTGCAAGAGGCGCTCCAACAGTGATAGAAGAGGGGAAATCAAGATGATAATGTAAGATGCATAGTTCTAAGGAGCTACTTGCTAGGGAGGGGGATTACACTGGCACACATTTACATCCCCCCTAAAACTGCTATACTTGAGCTTAAGAAATTTCTGGGAGAAATAATCAGCTTTCAGCAATAAATATTAATTATAGGTGGAGACTGGAATTTTGTTTGCAACAGTGAAGATGTGTCTGGGGGGCCTAGAAGGGAAATATAACAAAGGAAGGTAGATTTTTGAAGAAATTTATAAAGATGTTTGGCTTGGAAGATGTGAATTCAGTACTAGGAGTTTGAAGTGAATTTATATATTACTCACAGAGATACAAAAAATGGGCTAGGCTAGATAGATTTTATATCTCACAGGAACATGTGCATTTAATTAAAGGTCTTGAAATGCTCCCAATAACTATTTCAGATCATGTGCCAATAATAACTAAAATAAAAATGCAAGGTAATGAAATAAAAATGAGACATTGGCGTTTTCCTCCTATCATTTGAAAAGAGAGGAATTTAAGGAATGGGGTTTGGAATTAATTCAGTAGCTACTAGAGAAGAGAGAATTTTCATCTGAAAAAAGGGAGATATGGTTAAACAGTAACAAGAATTATTTAGAGGGATTGACAAATGTTAAGGTATTGCAAAATTGGGGGATTCTCTCAGAACAAGAAAAGGAGCAACTGAAGAATGCTAAATAGAAAATAAGGGATTACCTCAATAATATGCACAAGGTTAAAAAGATTGCTGTTAAGCAACTGTTTTTTGATAATTCTAGAGCACAAAAACTTTTAGCACAGAAGTGGAAAGTCCTGTCACCAAGTTTAGGGAGCCTATAACAAGCAAGATAGTAAGATACCTTGTAGAAGTATTAGAAATATTTTGGAAATTTTAAGAAAGTTTGTGTAAAGCAGAGAAATATGGAAATCAAGAAAAGGTACAAATGGAAATGTTTATGGAAGAATTAAATATGCCAAGGTTAGAGGTAAATGAGTCTCAATTACTAACAGGATAGGAAGGGATGAGATAAAAATGGCTATGTATAACCAATCTATAGAAAGTCCCCAGGAGTAGATGGTGTTCCTATGGAAGTTGGGAGGGAAAAAACTGATAAAGATCTGGAAGGTTTTGTTTAACAGTATTTTAAGAGGAGAAGTACCAGCATCCTGGAAGAAGGCGGTGGTAATGGTAATACCTAAAGAGGGTAAAGATGCATTGGATCCAGCTTCATACAGGCCCATTCAATACTAAACCATGATTATAAAGTGTGTATGTCTACAATGGCTAAAAGAATGGCAAAAGTGATACCAAAATTGATAGATATGAATCAGTGTATGTTTGTGGAAGGGGGAGGCAAACATTTGACAATATTAACAAAACATTGATGATCCAGAGGGAAGCAGAGTGTAAGAAAATACAACTTTTATTGGTGGTTCTTGATGCAGAGAAAGCATTTGACAGAGTGGCCGCGGTGGTGCAGCAGTTAGTGTTGTCATCTGACAGCAAGAGGTTCTGTGGGGTGCCTTCTGTGCGAAGTCTGCATCCCCTCCCTGCTTTCACATGGGTTTCCTCTGGGTGCTCCAGTTTCTTCCATGTGCCAAAGACATGCAGTAGGTGGATTGGACACTCTAAGTTGGCTGTAGATGAGAGTGTACGTGCGAGTGCGTAGTACGAATGAACTACCGCAGCAGGGCTAGCCACCCAGAGGTGTAAAGCTTGGCTGTAGATGATTGTCGCTGGAGAAGTGGCACACGGACCCCATATGTAAAAATGGGAAAAGGGGTTGAGGATGGATGGAAGGGCTGGGACTTCATGAACAGGGCAATGGAAGTATTTGCCTTCCCTGATATAAGGTCGGTTATAAGAATATGTAAGGGATCGGAGGTGCAAATTAAAGTGGCTGGGGTCCTCTCCAATAATTTTTGCTTGAATAGAGGAACCAAGCAGGATATTCTGCTTTCCCCTTTGTTGTTTGCATTATATTTAGAACCATTGGCAAAGAAAATAAGTGAGTTAGAAGTTCAACGATATAATTGGTATGGCAGTCAGGAAAAGCTGGCGCTGTTTGCAAATTATATTATTTTATATATGACAAAATCAGAAAGAGACATTACAGTGATGTGGAACATTTTAAGACAGTTTTAGATCTTCTCAGGATACAAAATTAATGAAGCTAAATCAAAGGCAATAGAGGTAAATTGTGTACCCACACAAATATTTATGAGGACATGATAAAATGAAGTATTTAGGAGTATCTATTAGAAATAAGCTTGTTGTGGCAGCTAAGGATATGTGGGAAGAGACTAAACAGAATATAATACAAAAATGAGAAACTGGAAGTTTTGTTATATAGATATGGATACTAAGATACAAGCCATTAAAATGTTTTTAGTCCTTTAGTCTTTTACACAGGTCAGGCATATTTTTATCAACCAGAGGAGAAGCTGTGGATAGCGATTAAAAAAAAGTTGAAGGATTTTATCTGGGCAGGGAAGACAGCAAGGGTAAAGTTGGATAAGATGATTCTTCCAACAGAACAAGGCAGACTAGGATTACCCAATATGATGGGGTATTTTAGAGCAACACATTAAGGCTCTTATAAATAGCACAAGCAGAAAACTATAATTCAAAGTGGAAAGGAATGATGCTGATACAGGGAGAGGAAGCTCAAGAAATAAGGTGAGACTGGGATTTTGGATGTAGATTCTTAAGGAGAAAAACAAAAATCATACAGAGTATTATATTCATTAAAACAACAGGGAGTATTTTAAGAACCAAACCAGCATGAGAATGGGGAAGAGAGATTTTGCGGATAGGGATGACTGTGGTCAGGGATACAGATAATAGGCAAGAAGGGACTGGAATTTATTGGAGAAAACTGGCAAAGGAACCAAGGTATTGGGAGCAAATAACTGGAAAGGGAAAGGTAATAGAATGGGAAGAGGCCAAGAATTTATTTGGACTGCATGTTAGAGATTGCCTTCCCTATCAAGGATTGATATCAGAGTATAGACAGAGAAAGAAGTAGGGGGCTCCTGAATGAAAGACCATCACTGGTATTGTTTTTAATAGAATCTAGAACAGAAGCTGCTGTTAATCATGATAATTGTAAGAATCAATCAGAGGAGCCTAAAAAGGATTGGGAAGAGAGATTGGATAAGCAATTCACAAAGAAATAATGGGGGGGGGGATATATGTATATCTCCCAAATATGCAACAAAGTCTAGAAGATTTAGGATCTTTGGAAGTGTTTACATAGGTATTTTTACACCCCAAGTAGACTCCAAAGATGTTTTCCTTGGGTGGATAGCAAGAGTTGGAGGTGTGATGGGCAGGAAAGAGGTGGCTGGGAACATATTTTTTGGGAGTGTAATGAGCTGGCAGACTTTAGGGATTCTCTGCAGACCAATCTGTTGGGGATGCTGGGTGAGCAGATTGGATTGACTGGGGAGATGCTTTTTTTGAGTTACGATACAGACTCAGAATTGCCTAGACATAGCAAAGCCTTGCTGAGTCTAATTATGGTGGCTGTCAAAAAAGCAATTGCTAAAAAATGGAAATCAGAGTCTAGACCAGCTTTACTAGAAGTAGTAAATGTAGTAACAGAGATAAAACAAATGGAATTGGGATTTTTAGAAAATGGAAGGGGCAAACTAGATAGGAAAAACATGGGAATTGTAGGAACAGTATATACAGAGCAGGAACGAGGTTTAAGAGGCAGGATTTGAATGAGCCATATAATGCTTAACTGACAATGACTGGATGGATTATAAGTGTATAATATTTGCAACTACATTTGTTTCAATGGTGTCTGTGATGTATACTGTTTGCAACTAAAGTGGTGTCATTTTGTTTTTCATTTATATACATGTAAGATTGCCTATGTCATATGTGAAAATTTAGTAAAGATGTTTGTTGGGGGGGAAAAAAAGCTAACTGTTCCTGATTACCATACCAGTTATATCCTTGAATACCTTGAGAGTCCATTTTTTTCTTTGCTAATGGATGTAAATAAAAAGCAAATAACAAAGAAAGAAGACGCCTGCCTCTTTCCTCTGTTCAAACATAGCTTGTCAGAGAGGAACCCTCCCACCTTAATTCTTGCCTCTGAGCCTTCATACATCTCATAATTAGCCCTATTAGTCTACCAGGGAACACGAATCATACCATTTTCCTACTCAGTAATTCCCAGCTGACTCTGTTGAATGCCTTCCCTACATCAAGACCCACCAACAATATCGTTTTTTTTCTCTCTCTCTACTTCCCAGTAGATCATCATTTCTTTTTTCCCTCCCAACTTCCAAAATATTTCTAAAACCTCTATTGGATCTTTGAATATTTTTCTTGATATAGGCTCTCTAAGTTTAGCAACAATTCTTTCTACTTTCTGTTGCTTACATTGTTGTGCTAAAAGTGTTTGTGCTCTGGGGGTGTTAATCAAAAAGTAGTTGCTTAAGAGCAACTTTCATTTCTGTCCAAATGTGTCTCCTCCAAAATTGCTGTTTACACCCTATACCTCTTAATATAATTAAATACTCTTTGGTTATATATGTAGGTGTTGTGCATTTGAGTGCATCTGTGTGGTTTTCTGGCAGTGGTAGAGTTAAGTGTGAAGAGAAGTGTGATGGCAAAGGCGTGCCTTTTTGACACTGCCGGCTACATCACCATTCCAAAGACATGACCAATCATCTGCAAGGAAAATTGTTTCCCCAAACTGCCATCTTGAGTCCTTGCTCACGTACCCATGTAGAGAGCAACATGAGGGTTCTACTGTTCTAACAGCTGGGGATGGATTCCATCAAATGATGGGATACATGTTTGACTGGCCATTTAGCAGAAGGGGATGCCATAATAACGGAAGATTATCATGAGTCATTGAGGACTGAGAATCTTTGCGAGTCTGGAGAGAGGGAATACTCAAAAGGTTATTCCATCTGAATGGTGAGGTAATATACCTTACATTTGTAGAATAAACAGAGGAAAATCAGTGCTGTTAAGGTCATCTAATAACAAGTATTAGATGAATGATTCTTGAGGTGGTACACTGAACAAATGGTCAGTTTTAGAGCTAAGATGGTGGTGGGAATTATTATTTTTGAAACATGCAACTGCTTGTAGTTTCCTGTCACATTGCATATGCATACAGGTGATCATATCGGCAGTTACCTTAATTGTGTGTACGTATATATGCATGCATGTGAGTTTGTGAGTGTATAAATGTTTTGAGTTCTGGAATAAGCTCCTCTGTGACTCTGACTAGGTTAAATTGGATAATGGAAAAAATGAATGAAATATTTTGATAATTCAGACACGAGTGAAGTATGAGTGGCCAGTGCTCAATTTTTAGGGATTTAAATGAAGTGGGACAGGTTATCGCAAACCAGACCAGTCACCCACTTTGAGTCGGTGCAACTTTTCATATATTTTGAATTCTTATTAAGATTATTTATTTTTTTTCACCGTAACTATTTATTATTAAATATTTAATTTATTTTGTTTGAGTTATTACTTTAGTTTAGACTGGACAGCAAGCCATAACGAACAGGCTGCTTCTTGAACTGCACACAATATTTCACGCCATGGTGCATTTTTCTTTCTGGAAAGTAGAATAAAAATAGATGCAAAAAGAAATGTGATTATTGGTTTCGAGAATATTGTTAAGAGACTTGAGAAAGTACAGCACATTATCTGTATTCATAAATGTCTACTGACAGTAGCAAACAGTTGTGTTCTGATTAGAAATCCTCAGATAATTTTTTTTGCCAGTAATTCATTATCCATGATATAAATAGCAAGAGATAAGGAACCTCGCTGTCTAGTAACTTTGTGTAATATAATGGGAACAAGTAATTATCATTAGTAGCAGTCACTGCTGTTAAAGTTAAGTAAATAAGATTAATGTGAGTTTGAAATTTAATTAGAAGTTTAAGTTTGCAAAGGTAATAAAAATAAATGGCTACTGCAGTTGGTCAGAAGTTTTTGCAGCACTGAATGTAATTACAGTAAAACAGGGATTATTACTTAAGGACATAACACTGGCAGATAGACTGATAATCAGAAGGTTATCAGTTTTTCTAGTTTTCCCATCACTAATGTTGCTATCAGTGATTTCCAATTTTTTTTTTTTTTTAATGATGGGCCCACTTCATTTTCTTGTCTGTTATGTATGTATGGATGGAAATGTATAACAACCGGAGGTAGATCCACCTCTGTTTTTTTTTTTTTTTTTTTGCCTTTCAAAGGGATTGTACTCTAGTGCAGTAGACCATGGGTATATATTTTTTACTTCCACACTTTTTGCATTTTTACTTCTTGATTTTATTTTTTTTACTAGTTAATTTTGGCCTTTAGAAATAGCTGTATATGCATATTTTTCCTGTATGTGTGCTTCAGTGTGAAAAGCTAAAGTACATGTCCTGCTTTTGCACATGTGTTGGGAAGTTGAGAAAATGTTTACAGTCACTTGGCAAAGAAGGAAATGTTTTAATTTCTTCCAAGAGATTGTTTCTAATTTTGTCCAGAATAAGGAGTGTATATCTTCATTCATCAATCAGGTAAGGTCATAACAAGCAGCGCCAACACCATTCTGGGGAGTGAGGTGGGTCTGCTGTTGGTGATCTGTTACCTATAAGTGCAGCCTTCATAAGATGATCAAGTGCCTGGTAGTTGCAGTTTCATTAACAAAGATATTGAAAAAGTTGTCACTGATAGGGATGCACTTCCCACATTTGAAGGAGCTCTCCTTGTCTCTCTTGTGGAGTAGTTGGCCTTGAACTTCTTGTTGCACTGGACTCCGCTTGCTTAGAAACACCACTATCAGTGTGACTTGATGTGAGGGCTTCATCTATCATTTAGTCCTGCCAGTGTTGAGAGGGGTAATGTCAGAAGCTATCTTATCATTGTTGGTACATTCACTGATTCCACAGATAAGTCATTCATTATTACTGATGAGACTGCTGGCAAGTAGATTGTTTTTTTATGCCACCATCAAGAATGCCCTTATTTTTGATGATTCTCCTGGAGATGGACGGTTCTGTATTTCCTTGGTTGCTTGTGAATGTAGCATAAGCTAGCATTCCTGACTGATACTCAGTAACCCATCCTTGTTATGACTACTCTGCCTGGTAAATTGGCTGCTGCTTTGGACTTCCGGGGACACTGTTTTCCAGTGGATGTACTACATCACTCTGCAGAGATGCATGTCACTGCACTGCCTTCAAATGTGACGTTTGGCCTTGTTTTGAATAATCTTTCCAACCATTACTCTGAAACTAGGACAAATGTTTTTCTTATGGATTTGCTGTCCATGGTCATCTACCAACTTTCCTTTGTTTTCCTTTAGGGTTGACATGCCCCCACCACTCTTTATAATTTTCTCTTGAAGGAAGTATCCTCACAAGTTGCTCTCCTGATGGGATTTTAGGACTCTGGAGAACAACTGTAAAAATAAAAATGAGTATTTAGGCTTATCACAACTTCCATCCTCAGTTCTACCACTAATCTTACAAACTCTCAGAACCTCTGTCATTTACTTGGAAAACTCTGTTTTCTGGCTAACCTGCATTGATGGACCCTAATTTCTCATTTCCTTTTTGGCCACAAGCCTGACGCCACTTGTGTTGTGATTCTGTCTGTTGAGTGTTTCACAGCGGCCTTCTACTTGGTTGATCTTCTCTTGGATAGTGAGAGACTTGATGCTTCGATATCTGGAGATGTTCACTCTACACAGCATCAGCATATGATCTTTGCATTACTGCTCATAGTGCACCCTTGCCCTCATACTGGAGGCATTTTTAGGAGATGGCTAACAGTTTATCCAGCTGTAAGTTGCAGATTCAGCTGCTTGGTATTTGGGATGACTACTTGGAAGCTCATGCATAGTCTTCATTGTATTTTGCGATGATGAGTACACTAGCCTATACTGCTGTCTTTGGGGTGGTGTACTAACATGCATATTTTGAGTCTTTTCCTAAATTTCAACAGATGATTATTTTATTTATTTAACATTTGTTTACCGGGAAAGTCCGACAAAGCCAATTTTCATTAGAAGCCCGGGGAGAATTTCTCCAGATGCATGTCTTTGTAACATGGGAGGAAACTGGAGTACCCGAAGAAAACCTACACAAATGCAGGGAGGACATGCAGACTCTGCACAGAAGGCACTCCAGCTGAGAATCGAACTGGAGAACCTCTTGCTGTGAGGCGACAATGCTACCGCTGCACCACTGCCCCATCAATTATATTGGCTACATATACCATCTTGAGCCTGTGTCTTGGGCAAATCTAGGAGATCTTTCCTGACTTGGACAAAGGTCAGCAGATATCTCTTTCCATATCTTTGCAGGATATGAGTTGTGATGTCCACCTAATCCAGGATGAGTTTAGGCAAGGGAAGCTACTGCCAGAGATCCTTCTCTGTTTGTAGGTCTTAGGGTCATCCCAGGTTCCATCAGATGTCAGCCCTTTGATGACTTCCTCAGCCATTTTCCTGTAGTCTGAAAGTGTTTGGGAGATCGGTTTGACTTGCATATCCAAGCTCAGATAGCCATCCGTTTAGACTTTGGGTCTTCTCTATAGCTGGAAAAATACTATATGTTCTTTTGCACATCTCTGACTCATTCTTCATGCTAAATGGTAGTTCTGAGCCCAAGCGTTCACTTCTGGTTTAAGTATTAGAGAACTTGCTTCATTTTCACATTTGGTTTATAGTGTGCTGCTTGTATTTTAATCGATTATTTGTAGCAGCCCTGAATGGCTTTGGTTTCTCTTCAAATGTGCTCCCAGTCATCCTCCTCCTGATGACCATCTATGTGAAGCAGAATTCTTTCCAACCCAATTCAAATGTAACTTGGACCAGTGGATGGGGCATCAGAAATTTACCGTTGGTCTGGCACCTCTGTCTCTAGCAGACAGAGACAACCTGTAAATGATTGGTACCCATTCCAAAGCCTTACATGTAGTCTATAAATATCCCTAGGATATCAAAACTTGTTGAATACATTTGGGAAGGATGGCTAGGCCTAAAATGCCTTCTGGGATTGTTAGCCTAGTAATCACCTATGAATCTGAATGCACTCAGATGTGTACCTGTGTGTTTGTAAAACAGCTTGACAAGCTGAGCCATACTCTGTTATGTGTATAATACATAAAATCAAATTAGACTGTCTACAGTATGATATCTGTGTTAAATTAGCCCATGTTTATTAATAATATGTATAAGCTTGATAAAACCAATACTTCAGTATTGTGTGTCAATTACTGTGATAATTAGTGTTGCCCTAAACAGAGATGCAGTCTCACAACAAAATTCTTCAGTACATTTGAGCAGTGGCTGTCAAACTTGTAACTGATTATGAATTGTAAAAAGACTAAACTGATTTTATTCCATCCTAAAATGATTGCAAACCAAGCGCACTATTAACCATAACCCTTAGTAATGCTTCAGTTAGACAAATGAGTCATAATAAACTTTTGGGAGCAATTAGTGACTAAATTTAAAGTTTGGTTAAGTACATTAACTTTATAGTAAGTAAAGCCAACTAGAAACAAGGCATGCTATGTGGATCAAAACCTTATTTATCTGATACTACTCCCAATAGTTCGTAGACATTCTTATTCCCACCTCTCTTAAATGCACCCAATACTTTAGCAGGTATGCACAAAATGTAACTGCCTGAACTTGAACAATGTTAAAGTGATGTGGTAAAATTATCTGCTCATCTCCCTTGTGGAGCACACCATTGCAATGCATTCCAAAAAAAAAAAAATAATAGACTGTTTGGAAATTAAAAATACTTTAACTATTTCACAGTTTAAAGTAGCATATAATATTCTGTTGAAGCCAAATAAATGTCTGATGTTCACCTGTTTGTTGCTAAAATATCATCCCTCATAGACACAGGCCATAGCAACGTATGACAAATAGTCAAAATGTGGAACACCCAGTTTTTGCACTGTGCAAAAAGCATACTTTGGCCATGGTCATTCACACAAACTATATCACATGTAAGTATTTAATAATACACACACTCTCTTGCAGACACAGATATTTACATTCTGCCTGGCACATGTCTTCACTTTTACTCTAATCACTGGCTTTGCTCACGTTCCTATTTGCATCAGCCTTCACTTCTTTTTGGCTATTTCTCACACCCTTACTCATATCCCCTAATACTTTATCCTTGACCCTTACATATAAATTGTTTACCCATTTAATTTTCTCCCAGTTTCTTAATCAGTCTTTTACCTTTTCCTAAGTGCATCATAATCCTGTGTTGAATTGTTCTGTTGTACCAAGTTGTGTCTTGCACAACTGAATTCATCACAGCAGGTGAGTACACAGTGTACATTGTAAAGAGGCAAAGTAACATAGTGCACTTTGCTCCATGGGCAGTTAAAGAAACAAAGTATGTTGGTGGGAATGCAGTGATACAAGTATTTAACTTCATGAATAGGTAGGAAAGTTTCACAAGTCTGTTTGTCTGAGGTGGGTAGGTGGAGGCTCTGTGCACCTTATGACATAGGTGCTGGAACCATAGGGCGAGGGGGGGATGAGCGCCCTCCCACTTTTACAGCTGTAGGTTGACAATTAAAACAAAAAAAAATATTCACGCTACATTGCAAGTGTCTTCTCCTTTAAGGAAGTCCTTGTGTGCTTGCATGCACGCATGCCAACATGGATGTAAATACATTCCACGTGTGGAATTTAAGCTAGCAGTTCCTTCGAGAGAGAGAGAGAGAAGGTAAACATAACTAAGTTAAACTTGTCATGTAAACCACTGTCACAATATTTAAATTATTCACATCTGTCTTGTTTTAAATAGTTGCAATATATATATTTTTTTCTTAGCCTTTTATCTGACCTGATGTTTGGCTGTTGGCAACAGCTATATAGATATATTGCCATTATAGTATGCATCAGACTTGGATCATTTCACTCTGGGCCACTATTGTAAATGTGCTTCAAGTCAGGGGAAGCTACATGTAAACAAAACATAGGTAGATGGATAGATAGATGGATAGATAGATAGATAGATAGATAGATAGATAGATAGGAAGACAGGTAGATAGATAAAAATTATTGTTAACATGGTGTGAAGATATAACAGAGCAAGCAAAATGTCTGCAAGCAAGCTAGAAATCTTGGCCTTCAAGATTTTTGCACTTTGCTTAACATGTTTTCTGTAGTTTGCATCATTCCCAATCAAGTAAGGGCACTACATAACAGAAATATAAAAACATATATAGAAAAGCACTAATTAACCAACGGCTGAGCAGCTCTTCTAGAGAGCAGCAAAGATAGTAAGAACAAAACTGAGGGAAGGTTTATAGACTGAGCAAGCAGTTGCGATCTGTAAAGGGCCTACATAACTAAGCTTCTGTTTAGGATAACCAAAAAAGCTACACAGATTAAGAAAACATTACTTTAGAAGTCTGGACATGTATAGAGTTGGATTATGTGAAATCTCGGCACAATTTTATTTTTTGATGGCACAGTACACGACTTAACATACCTGAAGTCTTTTTTGTTCAGTTTTGTGCTGTCTAGAGATGCCCTGCTTTGCATAGCAATATATCTAGCTCACTAGATTTAGTTTAAAATTATCATGGAGTGCTATAAAATGTGCACTAAATACCAATAAATTCTATGTACTACTCTCTCAGGAGTCCTAGTTTGAGGGGGCTGATTCTGTAGTACATTGTATTCAGTTCGGTATTCCCACAAGATGCTCTGTGTTATGTAATCTGACTGCCTACTTTCCCTGGCTTATTTTGTAAGCCCAATAGATTGATTTTAATTGTGCAATAAGATACTGTAAGTTGTCCAGCTAAAGACCATCAAATTCAGATATACTACCAGGGAATGTCCTAGCACTGAATGGTAGCTGATTTACTAGTCTATTACAAGTAATCATGTGTTAGTAGCTTGTGACACACTTGCTCACTGCCACTTGCACTGAATGGAAAGTGCTCTAACCTCCGCTAGTCCTATGATGCATAATTACTTAGACCTGTCACAACCCAACCCTACTGAACTACTTAGCCCTACCAGACTCCTTACTCTAACCCTAAAACTCCCACCCAGTGCCTAAACCTAACCTTCTGTCCTTAACCCTAACACTCCCCTTCTGCTCCCTAACCCTAAGTTCCCCATCTTTCCCGAGACCTAAAAATCTGCTCACCCTCCCTAAAGTACCAAGTATTCCCTAAACCTAAAATTCCACTCTCTAAACTCCATGATCAATCCTTAAACCTCAAAGTTCACTCCCCCTTTCCAAAACGTTATGTCCTTGATCTCATTCTAAATCGAAAACTCTACTCCCCTCTTCCTAAACCTAAAGTCCTTAATCACTGCCTAAAACTGAAACTCCTCTCCCTTTACCCTGAATCTAAAACTCCCCTCATGCTCCACAAACCTTAAACTCCCTCATTCATTTTGTAAACCTAACACCCCATCCCGATTGTTGCCTGAACTGTTAAGCCAAAGTCCCACTCCCTCACAAGGCAAGATGTGGTAATGCCACTCTCTCCACATGGCTACCTCACTTCACCCAAACGTACTTGAGTTTAAGCAGGAGCAGTAGCTCAGTGAGAAAGAGTGTGTGTGCGTGTGTGCATCTGTGCGTGTGCGTGTGTGTGTGTGTGTCCCCACACTAATGGATCTACTGAACATCAGCAAGTCAAATGGCATTAGAAATACTCTGTCCGGGTATCTAAACAGAATGCACCTCAGGATTGTCCCTCGTGCCAGTAATTGATACAGGCAGTTCCTTAAATGCTGCATCTCTTACATATGTCCCCTCCAATTATCTATGGTATGATCACAGTTATTCTCACTAGGACTAATGTATAATTATCAGTCATAGGATGAGAAGACCAATCAGGAAATGTTAATTCAAGCACCAAAAGGGAAATTGGCTAAGTTTAAAATGTCCTCCAAATGAACCTATGTTGAGGGAGTAAATATTTTTTTTAAAAATTGCACTTTTTAAATCGCTAAGTGCCCCTCTCACCCTCCACCCCCACAGCCTTCAGCAGCTTCCGGCACTTCTGCCTTATGAATAACTTCAAAGGTCTTGTTACACAGAAATACCAACACAGACAGCCTTTCCATTAACGAAGTCTCGAAGACTGGAACTAGCCTATCACAGGAAAAGGAATGAATGGTCAGCTCTGTCACCTGAGTAGTTCTACATTTTTTTTTCAGGTGGTGCCACAAGACACACTCTGCAATGGCTGCTTTCCAAGTAGCGCTGCCTTCTTTTACGTCATCAGTGCTTTTGATTAATCCCAGACACTGTTCCCACAAAATCAGTAAAATCATAAAGCAAATGATGTTTGTCGTCCAGTGGCAGTTTCACAGCAATCAAGAACATCAACCCCCAGCTATGAAGTACAAATTGAAATATACAACTTTACTTGGTTTATTCTCAAATTTCTTTCTTTTAGTCATATGTAGTTCATCTAAATCTGTGTCAAGATCAGCTTAGTTTCAGATTAAATCAGGTTACTTTCAGCAAAAATACAGTGTGAAAAACATTATTGAAATTAACTACTATGTATGACAATGATCATTTTAAACTTGGGGGAAATAAAATGTGAGGTCAAGCGGAGTTATGTTCAGTTACTTAAGCCAACACGTGGAGCATTAAGTAAACTAAACATGTTGTGTTTTAAGTTGATGTTTCAGTTTTAAAATGCAAGCTGTTCTATGATGCACAATACCTTCTAGATATCAGCATGATTACATTAAGAAAAAATGTACAGACACACATGCAAACTCACTCACAAACACATGTGGCAGCACCAAGCATGTAACGGGAGGGAGAATTGCATAATCAGGCACAGAAAAGTTCACTCATAAAAGTTTCTTGAAGGGTGTAACTTTCTTGACAAAAATCGCAAAGTGGAACCACGGCTGCAAAATGCGGAACAGGGGGCTTAATCGATCACAAATGCAGAGCATTCTGCACAATCCAGAGCACTTGGCTACTCAAGACCTTGCACAAAGCTCGGGCTTCAATGGACTTGGGTAAATATAGACCCATAAGTCTAGTCTAAAAAGTTTCATCTGTAACACTATAGAATGAATCATTATGTAATTAAGAGTAAATAAGGATATAGGTTACCCACAGAGACTCAACCCAACAGAGTTCAGATTTGTCAAATGCAGGTATTGCCTGCTTAAAGGAAAACTCCACCTTCTCCTACAGTTTAACTAATCTCTTAGGTTGCTTTTCTCCCTACAGTATGATTCTAGTACTGTATAGGTACATGAGTATGTACCCGAAACTTGACTGTACATTATAAAACTTTCATTTCCTCACTTTAGAGTCAAAGGAAGGGAAAGCTCACACACTTTTTTTAAGCTTAACTTCTTACATAAGTTGCAGAGTAATTTGTCTGCACATGCAGGACATACCACAGACACAGAGAAATTCGTAGTCGGGTACTACTTGACAATCTTGTACAGTTAATTAATCCTGCTGTCAGGAACTCGGGCTGCTGTAAACAATGCAGAGAGGTATGAAACTGTTTTCTATTGTCTTTACTGCAGAGAGAAGATTCACTGCTGCTTCCAATGTAGCCATGCCTTTCATAGCAAAACAAGCAATTAAGTCATGTTTCAAAGGCAGTTGTCACTTCTTTTGACAAATTTACATAAGCAGCATAACAGTATTGAAATGCTAAGCTTTAAACTTTAAATATTTGTTGTTTGTACTACTTTACATTTCAAGATGACTTGAATACGCGGTCAAAGATGGATGTGACATTTATAGAAAAGCCAGAAAATATTTTTCTTGTAATTCTTGTAAAGTATCAGCACATTTACCAAAGTCTAGGGGGAAGGTCTGTTAATTCATCTTAGACTACAAAAAGGTACTTTGAACAAAGGCCTGCAATTTAGCAACTGTTTTGGTTGCAGTTGTATAATTCTTTAGTATACTGTAAAACAAGCCCTGAGAGATGTAAATGAGGGCCATTCAAGAAATAAAAGAAGTAGTCCTGTTACAGACTGCATCTAAGATGATAAGCAACTAACACTAATGCCATTATATGGCAATGGCATCGGAATACACCACTACTTCCTTATAGCTAGCATGATTCATATAAAGCAGACTTGAAATGGATTATGGGAAAGAGAAAGGCTTGAAGAAAAATAAGATGACATTGATATGTTAAGCCCTATTGACAGCCATCTTGCAGAAAACATTAAAATTCTGTAAGAAACAGAGTGATTTTCAGGTGTTAACATAGCTCAGAAAACAGAGATAGAGTGAAAAAATAAGAGTTTTTTTAGTTTTAAGATGGGGTTTTCCTTTAACATAGTCGGCGACTTTGAAAAAGTTACTGAAGCAACGAACTTGAACAAAATGGTGCCCACTTCATATTTAGACATTGCAAAGGCATTCAGTAAAACATTCCACACACAGCTATTGCAAATAAACTCACCCAGGTAAATGTCAATCCCAGTGTAACTCACTGGATTGCAAATAGACTCACTAATACAATCCTTGGAAATTAGAATGGGTGGCTTTACCTCTTCTAGAAGGCCTGCAATTAATGGTGTACCCCATGTTTTGGTCTTTGAGATGCTCCTACTTGGAATTTACTTCCCAGATGTCAAAGTTAGTATTAAGGGTTTGTGGCTGACCAAGATTGCAGTTAATTGCAAACTTGGTGCCATCCTGAACTCCCCAGAGGACTCCAGCATCCTCCAAGAGGGTTTGTCCCTGAACAAATGGTGCTAAAGCCATGCACTAAAACTAAATGCCTAGAAGTGTAGAGCTGTATCCATCAGCAAGCATGACTCCACTTGTAACTATCATAATTGCCAACACACTTCTAAAAATTGATCCCACAGTGTTGGATCAGTGAACCTATATCGATAATGAACTGTCCTTTGAATGAACTGTCCTTTGATTACCATTTGTCCACTGTTATAAGGAAATCCTTTTTCATTGCACAGGTTATACTTGAAAGTATTGCATCCAGTTCCATGGATATAATCATTCCACTGCACTTGGTAGTCACTAGGCCATTCATTTAGTATAATGCCCCTTTTGGTCCTGTCCAAACACTTGTCGTAATTGGACTGACCATAACTCTTTCACACTAAAAAAAAAAAAATCTTGGGCCTTAACCATAAAAAAAAAACATGACTAACATCTCAAAGCCTTGTCCCTCTTCTCAGTATCAATATAAGAAGTGACATCTGCCTAATGTATAGAACTTCAGCAGACCCTTTTCTGTCAGACCTATTTACACATTCGTAACTTCGCAAGTCTAGTGGTATCGTAAACACTTTCTCAAGTGAACAAGTGGAATATTTTAGAGGGGTAGGCTTGGGTCACAGAGAATACCACTTCTATGAAACAATCTTCCCCTCCACATAAAGCACAGTACTTCTCTTACTGTTTTCAAACATAATATCGACAAACTGATGGATAACTGCAAATTTACCCACAGTTTACCACCCATGTCCCTTATGGCAAGGGGAAACATATAAATGTCCCAACGTATCCTTCATCTGAACCCAAACAGAAGACAAACTGATAAAAAATAAATAACACATGCTTGAAATGTAATATTAGTACTTTTGTTTTATTTTGAAATAAAACTTCTTCAGATGAAGTGAACCAAACACACCCACTGTTTAAATACAATTCTGAAATGTCATGTGGCAGCTTTTTTAAAAATCATGTGATCAGCTTTAAATCATGTGACAGCCAAGTCCCCTGAACAAATCGTGCATTATGGCAACATATTCAGTAAGTTCAAAACTGAAATAAAAATCAAAGGCTGAATATCTGAATACATCAACCTGTAAAACCTTTTTACCATGCAATAATAAATAGTTTTATGTAAGAGCAATCATTAAATAGTAAATACTATACTGATAAAAAAGGTAGCGATATCATATTTCTAAAGCTCTTCGTTTTAAAAGACAGCTAATAGAAATCTGGTCATTAATCCTTGACCAAGAACTTGCATTAAGTGTGAGCTGCCATTATAACACACGTTCTTCCAACTTAAGTTGCCATGGGCCACCATGTTCACTAGGGGTTACCTTTTCCATAAGTGCAAAATTTAAAAACATGGTCTGGCCATTCCATTAAGAGTCTGGCTAGGGCAATGTTTGTTTTACAGGTTGATGTATTCAGATATTCAGCCTCAATAATTTTGAACTTATTGAATATGTTGCCCTAATTTGTCGGACTCTCTGTGGCTTTGTGTGCGTTTTTTTTTTTTTTTTCAATGTCCTTCATCTGCTCATCTCTGGGTTATTCATATTCAAACTGTAAAAGCTAGTAATTGCAATGGGAATATAAGGCTAGTACCTATGAACCATTAGGATCCACTAGCCAACATCAGATACAATAAAAATCTGATAATCACTTTAGTGAGAGTCTTCATTCAGTATCTTTTGCTAGATCATGGAACTGTATCTCTTCTGATATGAAAATCAAATACTGTTGTGCTTGGGACTATAAACCAAAGCAACACCTAACTAAACTTAGTACTGTCCTTCTTTAAAGTATTACAAGTGGCTACTTTACCATTTTCTGGAATTCATAAAAGTTTTTAAAATACACCAAATAGAAAGTAAGTTTTTTTTTCTCTTTTACCCTATCTGTTTATAATAATACTATCTGTTTGGTTTCTTTTAATGTCTAAACTTTGCTTTCTACTTTGCCACATATTAAATATTGGAGCCTAACGTACGTTTCTGTACCTCTATCTACTTCTTATTCCTTCAACTTTTGAGTACTATTTTGTATCTCCTATAGCTAACTTGTATGTGTTGTTATTATTAGATAGTTTTGTGTTTTTATTAATGTTTGATTCTAAGCTCTCATTAGTGAGTAATTTCCTCTTCACTTTAGTATCCTATATAAACTGTTTTACATATATAAAAAGTGGTGTATTTCTTGGAGCTTTTCTGCATGGGCCTGGGATGATTTGGGTCCGTTTGCTCAGTCAGACTTTCCTGGTTGCCAAATTAAATTGAATAACTAAATAATATAGAAGTTTGTGGTCAGGTCTCATGTCAATAACCAAGTTTTTGTGTGTCCAAGAATGGATACCAAGAAATTTACCTTGAGGATGGGAGCAAAGCAAAGCTCAAGAGGTAAGTCTTGAAATGTATGTAAAGATCTGCATAACAACTGAGTTATAATCAGAGATATGCAATCATAATTCTTTGTAGAGTATGGAGTTATTCTGCTCAATGTACTTACCAGCTACTTAAAAAAAAAAAAAAAAAAAAAAAAGAATGTAGGAGTGCTAACTGTTTTACAGCATTCATTAGCCATAAAACACTTTGCCATGGCGTGTAGGTAGAAGTGGAGAGTTCCTCTAAGAAACAAAAGCTTTAAAAGTTATTAGACACTTTACCTTGCCATGCTTTTTGTATGAGTATGGTAGAGAGAAATATCTAACAGCCTTTAAAGCTGTTAGATTTCTCACCAATCTTCTATGGTGACTGGCATTGGCCGCTGTCATGCTTAAGTGTAAAGTATGAAACTAGAGCATAACAGTGTTTAGAGGTGTTTAACATAGTGGGTTATGATCAGTTCTTAGTTCATAACCACATTATTGTGTGTTTGAGACATGGATGCCAAGCTCAAGAGGTGAATCTTAGCATCTATGTTGAGAACACATAGGGGGTTATGATCATGTACTTCCATTACAAAAAAAAAAAAAAAAGCAGAAGTGTTTTACAGGTCTTGAAAGGCAGTAAAGCATTTAGCAAGTGGTTTCACATAGACAGCAAGTAAGAAGAAAGTCGGGGACAGTTTTTAAATACTGGCCTAATATAAATAAGTTACTTACAGACTAATGTCTGTAAACTTTGGCAGACATAGGTATTCAGAGACTGAAGTGAAGTCCTTTCCCTTATAACTGACCATCACAGTGGTTAGGGGCTGTGTAACAATTGATGTCCTTACATTCACTGCTGCAGTATTGTTAATGGATGAGATTCCTTAACATGGAAGCCCGATGTCAGACTAGCCTACCAAAACCTACCATTGCTTTAAGGTATGCCGAACATCACCCAAATGCTGCTTGCATAGTGTAGGGCATAAAGGTGATGGTCAGGCGTACCATCTACAGAACGTCTTTGCCGCCAGTCCGAACACTTGTTTTTACCATCGGTCTGTTTGTCTATGCCCATTTTTCATCAGTTGCATGTATTTTAATGCTAAGGGTAAGCAAGTTGCAGATAAGTGCCTCGTCGGGGTTTTTGTTTTTTCTTGCCTTGGAGTTTCTCATGACCATACATCTTGTTCGATTTATGAGGCATTTGTCCCAAAAACCCTTCACAGTAGGCTTTCTTCCCTTTCCTTGTATCTTGAGAACCAGTGTCTTAAGCTTCTCATTAAAGATGCAGTGGAAGGAATCTCCTGCCCCCAGGATCAGCTGTTAGGGAAGAAAGTGAAAAAGGTATGACCGGAATCTTCTGCTGTCCAGTCTCTGCCTGGTGTTTCTCCGAAGGTTGTTATGAAACCGGAGTCTCGCCTGGCTATGTTATCAGATTTCTTAGCTGTGGCAGGGTTGGAGGTCAGTGAGGATGTGGCTATCAGAATGTCTGAAGAGGCTTTGCAGGCATCTGTTTTGGACATTCAGAGGGATCTACAGTTGGGCGAACCACGGTTGATTTTTTCCAAGGGGCCTAGGAGAGTTCCTCAGGTTTTAATTGAGGAAAAAGTTCCTACTACTGTTGTCATCTGCCATCCTGGGTCAGAGCCTTCTCAGTTTTATAGGGGATGTTCTCTTAAAAAAGAAACAAAAAAACTAAACATGTTTTTTCTGCTCCTAGGGCTCCTCAGTTTGAGTGGCAGGCCTGTACTCTGGGACTAATTACTGCATGAATGTCTTTAAAGTCTCCTCAAGGGGTTTCAATTACTGCTCCTCTTGGTCCTCTGTTCCCCTCAAAAGGTCTAGAGAACAGGATTTTTCTGAGGAAAAGTCGTATTCTGATTACGAATCCATGACTCATTCATTTCAAATTCTTTCTTCTTTGGACTATGGGCCAGAGGAGGAGTTAGTCCTGATGTTCCTTTTGAGGAAACTTCCATTGGGGCACGATCTTTAGGATGATGGAATTTTTTTCAGTGGGATTGTGCGCAGGTCTCTGATATCCATAAAGTGGTACTATGAGTTGCTGCAGTTGGAATCTCCTAAGTCTACTGCTATTCCACCTGTTGTGGCTGTTTTGCTGGATGCTTTTTCCAGTGTCTCTCATGCACCTGATTCTCTGCCTTCTGCTCCCAAGAACCCCGATAGGTTTTATAGGGTACCTGAGGATTGTTGTTGTTGTATAAATGTCCTGCTACTGCCCCTGTGTGGTGTCTGTAGCTTCTGATAAGCTGTCTCACTTGCTTCCTTTTCCCAAGTTATTGCCTTTTGTCAAGGATAGCAAAACCATGGAAAGGCTGGGTAAGAAGGTTTACACTTCTGCTACCCTAGCTTTTAGGGCAATTAATTATCAGTCCCATATGTCTAGGTATGTGATGGCTCTTCGTTCTCAGACCTGGCAACTTTCTTATTTTCCAAACTCTGAGGGTAAAACTTTTGTTGTTTCCTTGCTAGGGACTGCCTCTCAAGTAGTTCATCATTCAGTCAGATGTAGTTATGTTATGGCAGATTCCTCTTCAAGGGCTGTTGTTTTAGTTCATTGATGAGGATATATTCTTGGCTTAGGCTTCAACCTCTACCTGATGAAAACAAGGGATCTCTTATCCATTTCCACATGTCCATGCTTCAACTGACACTGTGGATGATAGCATTCTGATTCTTCATAGACACCTTTTTCTGAGGACATTCTGCAAGTCCTGCCAGGAAACCTACTACGACGAAATCCTACTTGTCCAAATGGAAGATGTTTTCTATTTGGTGTCTCTCTTAACCTGGAACGACTTACTGTGGATGTTCCTTTTGTTCTCTCATTTGTTTGAGTTGCTTAATGCTGGTTTGGCATATTATTCTAGTAAGGCCCATTTATCAGCATTCTCAACTTGTCTGCTGCCTTCTGCTCCTTTAGCCTCTAGATTTAAGTTTAAACAATTTCTTAAAGGCATCCTTAATATTAGAAATCCTAGGAAGCCTGTTCCTCTTCCCTGGGATCTTAATTTTGTTTTGGAGAAGCTGATTCTGGCTCCTTTTGAGCCTGCTGCTTCATCTTCCTTACAACATTTTTCTTGGAAGACTGTTCTCTTGTTAGCTCTTACTTCTGCCGGACGGGTGTCTGAGTTGCAAGCCCTTACGGTTTGTCCTCCTTTTTTGATCTGTCATGAGGACACCTTGCACATTAATCCTTCTTTTATGCTTAAGGTGGTTAATGAGCTATCTGTTAATCAGTCAGTTAATATGCCTACTTGTTTCCCCTCGTTGCAGTCTGACAGTTAGAGGGTGCTACATACTTTGGATTTGCATAGGCAACTCAGGGTATATTTGGATAAGACTAAGGCTATTAAAAAATCTCATCAATTGTTTGCTTCTTTTCATCCTAGATCTTTGGGACTAGCTATATCCAAGAAAAGTATTTCTTCTTGGATTTCTAAGGCTGTCTTCTTTTGTTACACTTTTCATGGCAAGTGTCTTCCTTCTTTAGTTAAGGCTTATTCTACAAGAGCTGCAACTTCTTCTGGTGCTTTTTTCATAGGATTATAGGAAGTTATGAGGCTAATGGCCCTAAGGCCTTTACAAACTTAGCCAAGTTCTACCCTTATTTCCATGATCAGCACTTAATGCCTGTGTCCAAGAGGGAAACAGGTGTAACCCTTGGGGTGAATTTACGGTTATCCATCCAGTTGTCCAGATTGCATTTGAAGAGGGCCAATGAGGTGCTCTGTTTGACATGAATTGGGAGTCTGTTCCAAAGGTATGGTAACCTTTGGGAGACAAATCTGTCCCTCCAGCAGGTTCTGTTAATGCCGCATACCAGGTTAAGGTCTTTAGAGCGAGTAACCCATGTATCATTTGACTTGCAGATATGCAGCATTTCCAGGAAAGCAGGGTCAGAGATTGGCTCTGAGCAGTTTGTATGAAGCAGAAGAAAGTGACCGTGATTTCAGATGATCCACAGAGGACAGATGCTGAAGACCTAGAATTTTCCTTGTGAGGAACCGTTGTGGTTTTTCCAGTTGCTGCAGGTGCTTGGAAAGGAGCATACCAAAAGGGGTGTTGTACTCAGTTATTGGCCTGATGAGAGAAGGGTACAGGGAGGTTATAACTTCTTTTTTTTTCTGGAGGCAATGCCCTTACTTGTGAGATGAAGAATATAGATTTCCCTTTTTACCACTGTGGAGAGACTGTGATCAAAGATAAGATTGCTGTCAACCTGTGTGCCCAGGTCTCTTACCACAGAGTGCATACTTAGGGTGTTGCTATTGATGTGGTAGTTAGCAGGAACATCACTCTTACCAAAAGGGGTGCTCATACATTTTTTTTGCATTGCTTTTAAGGCTATGACTTTGGCACTAATCATTTGTTTGTGTAAGACCCTCTTGTAGGATGTTGACATCAGTTGGGGATTCTATGACTGCTCCCAGTTAGCAGTCATCAGTAAACTTTGTCAACCACAGACACAGTTTTGCTTGTACTTTGGAGAGATGGTCCAAACAGTAGAGATACCAGAATTTATCCCTGTGGAACACCACTGCTTACAGGTGTGCTGCTGTAGGTGGATTCCCCTATTTTGACTGTATGTGTTCTATCAGTGAGCCATTTAGTGACCCGTCGGTATAACGGTTGATACCTAGCTGGGTGAGTTTGTCAGTGATGCCTGAGTGGGGGATAGTGTCAAAACCCATGGCTAAATCTAGGTAGGCTGTATGCACAGATGTCCCCTTATCCAGGGCCTTGGTGACTTTCTCAAAGAAGTCCACCAGATTTAACAGGCATGATCTCTCTTTGGCAAATCCAAACTGAATAGGGCCAAGTGTTTAGAGATCACCTATATTTTTTGTTGATAAAGTCCATGATGATTTGTTTCATGGCCATGCAGATAAGGCCAGTCATTCTAATAGGTCTGTAGTTCCTGGGGTCAGTTGTAGCACCACCTTTGTGCAGGGGAATAACCGTTGCCATTTTCCATTCAGCTGAGATGAAGCTGGTGCTTAGACTATGATTGAAATGACTACCCAGTGATGTTGCTAATTCTTGTTTGAGCCCATGTAGGATGCAGCCTGGGAGGTTATCACGTCCCATAGATGTTGTGTTTTTGGCCTTAGAGAAGCCGTTTACAACCTGCTCTTTAGAGATACAAGGTAGGGGACAAGGTGGCAGGACATGGGAGTGAAGTTTTCACAGAACCTGTCAGCCAACAGGTTAGCTATGTCCACAGGCACAGTATATGTGGTTTTATTAACTACCAGTTTGACAAAAATCTGGGTCTTTCCTTTTAGGTTACAGATATAATTAAAATAATGCCTTATGGTTGTCCTTAGTCAAGGAAGCTAATTTGAATTCATAGTTTTCAAGGGCTTAGATGTTTAATTCTACTCTTGAAGCAGCTACCTGGACTTCTGTGTATACCTTTACCAAGCAATACAAGTTTGATGTTTCTCTAGAGCTAGTGCTAAAACCTAGTGCTGTTCTTCATGGCTTTTTAGGGGACTCTTCTGGTCCTTTCTTCTCCCAGGTTTCCTCTTGAACTTTGGCAGTCTCCCATCTGTTAAGAATATTGCAGCACTGAATGTAAGGATATTGTACAGTTATGTAATATATTGCCTTTATGGTAGATGTCCTTGCCTTCACTGCTGCAGTATTTCCTCCCTTCCTCCATCCCCCTAGTCCTTTGCCTTCCTGGATGTACAGATTACATCTTGGGTTCCTTGGACTGGTGCTTCTACTGGGACAATCACTTCTGTCAAGGGTATGCCTGAACATCACCTTTGTACCCTATGATATGCAAGGAGTGTTTGGGTGACATTCAGCATATCTTAAAGCAACAATAGGCTTCGGTAGAGAGGCCAGACGTCAGGCTTCCACGGCAGGAAATACGATCTGTTAAGAACACCATAGCAGTGAAGGCAGGAACATCTGCCATTATGGTAAGATTTACACAACTACTTTACACATCTCTGAAAGCATTGTTGACATTGGATCAAACACTACATTAGCGTGTAATCGACTTATCTTTTTTCTCATTTTGGAGTGTATTTATGGTGGTCCTGCATTACAGAAGGTTGTTGTAATTTTTTTCTGGTGTTAGCAAAATGCTTAATAAACCTTTATCCCCAGTTTGAGAGCATAGAAAAGATTGAGACGTTGGTATAATAGTTAAGATGTTTGCCTTACAAACACAAGACAAAAGGTTTGATTCTCAATTGGGATAATTAGCTAGGCTTAAAGTGGCTCACAAGGGCAGATAACCTACAAATAACCTATGAACCTATAATCTTGGTGCTTTATGTATTGCATAGTGTTTATGATCATATTTTTATAAGCATTTTGCACGTTTGAGAAAGGGATTTCAAAAATTCATCTTATTTTCAAAGCTCAAGAGGTGAACAACTTGGAATGTTTTTTATTTATTTATTTGACATTTGTTAACCAGGTTAGTCCAACTGAGCCAGAGGCCTATTTTCAGTGGAGACCCAAGGAGAAAAGCTCCACATAATTTACAATCTTATAAAATTTAGCAACATAACAGAATGGTCAATTGTACAGAACGCATAACATGAGATGTATTAGCCACAGTTCACATCACTGCATACTGAAATAGAAATAAGAAAATTACAAAAAGTACAGTATACGAGATACACTCGTAGTATTTGACAAAATGAGACATGGTGTTGACATAACTATTATGTTTTTAAATCCAGGAGGAATAATGTAGAATTACATTACACAGAGAAGAGGAGAAAAAAGGGATGATATATCACAGATGAGTAAAAGATAAGTAAGTGATATAGTTGTCATGTGAGGGTTTGATATGGACAGGACCAGGTCTTTTGTTGATGGTGTTTAAGTTCATGTTTAAACAGGTGTTTTTGGGAGATTTATCTTATATTAAGGGGAAGTGTGTTCCAGGTATGGGCTACTGAGAACTTGTAAAGGGACTTTCCAATATTCTTGTTAGGTTTGTAGATATCAAGGAGGAGTTTGGTTGTGCGAAGGTGACAACAGGTGGTGTAGTAAGATATTTGGTTAGAGATGGAGGGGTAGGAAGAGGGATCATTCAGAATGGAATGGGTAATATGTAGATGATGAAGTAATTGTTGGTTAGAGAATTCGGGCCATTAAAGTGCCTTAAGGGCAAGACAGTGATGGGAATTGTAAGGGAGATTAGTTTGTTCAAGTTTGGAGAGTAGTGTAGTTTGAATATTTGTAAGGATAGGGACTGCATACAATAGACAGGGTAAGAGAAGAGACTGAGCAAGGGAGAGTTTGGAGGAAGATGTAAGGAATTTCTGATTACACTAGAGTAGACCAAGGTTCTGGTGGGGTTTTATTATACATTGTTGGATGTATACATCATATTTTAGTTCATCATAAATAGTGGTGACAAGTAGTTGGGTATGGGGTTCGGATTTAATGATGGTATTGTTGAGGGAGATGATGGAAAAAGGAGGATTTGTGATGTGCTAGTGTTCTAGGAAAGAAGAGGAGGAGTTTTGTTTTTTAGGGATAAGTACCAGTTGATTGTCTGAGAGCCATGTTTCAACTGAGGAAAAGGTGTCCTGAGTTAGAGCTAAGAGATTGGTGATGCTATGGGCAGTGGTAATAAAAGTAATATTACCAACATATTGTAGGAGTGTTGAGAGGTTACAGATAGAATGCAGAGTTAGTGAAAATATTGAACAAGAGGAGGCCTAAGATAGATCTTTGTGGAACACCAGTGTTGGCTGGAAGGAAGTGGGAGAAGACAGTTTACCATTGAATGGATTGTTGCCTATTGGTGAGGTAATTTGAGAACCGGTTTATAGAAGAATCAGGGAGATGGAGGTTGTAATGTTTAGTTAGAAGTTTAGAGTAAGAGACCGTGTCAAAGGCCTTAGAGAGATCAAGGAAAAATAGGAGACTAACATGTTGTCTTGGGCCTCTGCCACTGTTTGGGTGAGGGAAAGTAGTGCAGTGGAATTGCTGTGGTGGGGTTTGTGGACCATATTGAGCAAGCGAGGAGTGAATCATATTGAGCAAACGAGGAGAGAATTTTCTCAAGGATGGGAATATTATTTCCAGGAGGTATGTAGATGGAGGTTATGTCAATTCTTTTATGTGGATTTATGTGACGATTTACAATGAGGAGTTCTGCAGGCTCAAAGCTAGGTATAGAAATGGAGAGTGGAAAGAGATTGAGTTGTTCAGCACAGAGGATGGCAACACCTCCACTCCTCTTATTGGTTCGGTCAGAGAGAAGATGTTATAACCCGGTGGTAAGATTTCTGGGTTTGAGATATGGGGTTTCATCCAGGTTTCAGACAGAGTTAAGATATGGGGGGAAATGTTGGCAATCCTGGAATGCAGTTCTGCGATTTTATTTAGTAGGCTTTGGATATTTAAGGAGAGGATATGTAATGATTTAGGAGAAGGAGGGGGAGGGGCTGGGGAGGTTTGGTGTGAGATGTGTATTTGAGAGAGGTAGGGGCTGGTTGTCCTGGGTTGGGGTGAATGTCCTCATCCAGGAGAAGTGTTTCCAGGAAAGTAACAGTATATGTGAGAAGGTTCAAGGTAGCAGTACTACTTGGTTTTGGAGTAGAGGTAAGAGTGGTGTTTGGAAATGTGTTAACCTTGAAAAGGTGTGAAGTTGAGGTATGAAAGAGGGATGGAGAGATAAGCTGTAATTGAGGGAGGGTGCTGGTGAAGTGAGGGATGAGTAGAGTTGGAGATGGTGTTTGATAGTAAAGTGGAATGTAGTAAGAGGTTAATAGGGAAAGGGAAAGGAGGAGGGAGGCAGAAAGATAGAGGTATCATACTGAATTATAAGTACTGTTTAAGATAGAAAAGAGTTTAAACAGTGGTAGTATGTTGTCCTAGTAAGGGGTTCTGAGGATAAGGGGAGGTTACTAATGTAAGTATCAAGGAGATAGAGGTAAAGTCGATGGATGTGGGGGGTTAGAGTAGTGGAATTAGGGGGGAGAAGAATGTGGTGGGAGTGGAGACAATAGAGAGGAGTTGTTAATTGTCTAGAAGGGAGGAAAAGGTGTGTCATAGAGAGTATAAATATGATGAAAAGCAGAAGGTTACTATTAGCTGCCTTTCGGGAGCCAGAGTTAGCCACATAACACAAGCACTCAGGTCACTCCAGAACAAGTACAAATATGAATCTGTCATTGTTCATGTTGGTGTGAATGACATGAGACGTACCTCCCTGGACTACATGAAAAGAGACATGGAAGAGCTCTCTGATCATGTAGCCCAGGCTGGTATGACACTGACCCTGACCCTGAGTAGCATCCTGCCCTCACCAAGAATGGATACCTCAGTATAAAGAAAAAATTATCAATTTCAACAATTGGTTAAGCTTCTGGTATCATTCAAAGGGGATCCAGTGTCTGTCAGCCTGGGATGACATGCTCGACAAGCCGCGCTTTTTCGCAAGAGACAGCTTGCACCTGTCACCCCTAGGCTTTCGAATACTGGCCAAGGCTCTTGCTGCCCCCATAGTGCCTTTTTTAGGCAAGGCTCAAAAGCCAAACCCACCTCCGTAAGTAGCACAATTAACAAAAAACTGAGGGTTATGCTACTCAACTCCAGGAGTTTAAATCTCAAAATGCACGCACTCGAAGCACTCCTCACTATGGAGAACGTTGACATCTGTGCAGTAACTGAAACCTGGTTCAAGGCTCCAGGGGACACCCCAGCACTACCAGGATACAACTCATAACACACGTTTTGGCCACAGAACACGGACCGAAACACAAAAGGAGGGGGTGGATCCATATTCATCAAAGATACCTACACCCTAGGTTAGTGGTGTGCAGCGTGATACCTCTGAGATCATCCATGTGCAACTAACATCAGGCAAATATGCAGTGCAAATTGTGGCCTGCTACAGGTCACCCTCTATGACCCTGGACCACCATTCCACTTTTTTTGGAGATGCTGGAAAACATGAAGGTCCTACCAAACACCCTGATATTGGGTGATTTCAATTACCCTAAAATTCACTTTGAAAACTACTAGAGTACAAATTCCCAGGCCCAGCGCATCCTGGAATTCATCAACTCAAACGTCCTGGATCAGCTGGTAAACTCCCCTACCAGAGGTGAAAACATATTGGACCTGGTCATCACCAACATAGGTGACAGTTGTTCCACACCGGAGGTCAACCCGTCACTGCTTAGATCAGACCATAAACTAATCACTCTGAATGTCCACACCCCACCACCACCTCCAACTAAGGAAACCACAGTAAAAAACTTTTCTAAAGCAAACTTCATCTTACTTAAGACAGAGGTGGTAAGTTTTACAGCCCCCACGCTAAAGGATAACACTGCCCAAGATGCAGAAACCTTTACAAATGCACTCTATGAGCACCTACAAGGGTGCATGGATCATGCATTCCCTAGCAAAACCAAAACTCACTCCTCTAAGAGAAGGAAACCAGTTTGGTGGACCCCTGCAATAAACAGGCTATACAATAGAAGGAGGAAACTAGTTCAGAAGAAAAGCAAATCCCAAGAAGGAAAGACATCCCTGATCACTATCGGTAAGAAACTGAGGTCCCTCATGAAATCATCCAAGGCTAACTTCGAAAGAAAAATAGCCAAGGATTCAAAAGATAACCACAAAGCCTTCTTTAGCTATGTTAAGAATCTAAGTGGCAACTCGCAGATATGCACTGAACTAGTGCAAAATAGCACAAAATATACTGAACCTACTGATATTGCCAACATCCTGGCAGATAGATTCAGTGCAAACTTCACTCCCCTCTCACCTCCAAAAGGGCCCACAACAATACCGGAAAAGTGTAGTGTCCCAAAAATCACAGATGCACAGGTGAAAACAGCCCTTTCAAAAGCCAAAAACACAGCATCAATGGGACCAAATGGTATCCCAGGCTGCATCTTGCACGAACTACAGAACAAACTAACCCCCCACCTAAACACACTGTTCAACCTCAGCCTCTCCACAGGCTACGTGCCCATAGAATGGTGCACAGCAATGGTTATTCCTCTCCACAAAGGAGGGGTCACAACTGACCTTGGTAACTATCGCCCCATAAGCCTGACTCACCTGGTCTGCAAGGCTATGGAGCGCATCATCATGGAACTCATGAATAAAGACATTGGGAACCTCCAAACACTTGACCCGACCCAGTTCAGCTTTGTTAAGGGCAGATCATCCCTACTAAACCTGGTTGACTTCTTCGAGACAGTCACCAAGGCCATAGATGAGGGAAAGGTGGTTCACACAGCCTACCTTGACTTCGCCAAGGCTTTCAACACCATTCCCCACTAAGGTATTACAGAAAAACTCACCAGCCTGAACATAAACCCCTACATCACGAGATGTGTTGCTAACTGGCAGAACTCACACGGTAAAAATAGAGGGCTCCAGGTCCAACTCTAAACCAGTCACAAGTGGTGTCCCGCAAGGCTCGGTCCTAAGACCTCTACTGTTCGGCATATACTTCTCAGAAGTACAGGCAAACAAAGGAGGACTATGGCTAACCAAGTTCGCTGATGACTGCAAACTGGGAGCCATAATTGACTCTCTGGCTGACACGGACATCCTCCAAAAGGGCCTTACTGGGACGGACACCTGGTGTCAAAGTCATGGCCTCAAGCTAAATGCCAAAAAATGCATAGTCATCCCATTTGGGGAAAAAAAAACACCCACAAATTACCACATAGGTGGCAGCCCCCTTAATACAGAAGAGGTAATAAGAGATCTGGGGACCTAGGTAGATAGTAATCTCTCCTTTGGCAATCATATTGCCAAAGTAGTTAGGAAATCCTTCTATGTGGCCCATCTAATTACTAAAGGGTTTGCATCTAGAAATAAAGAGGTAATAGTGGCCCTCTACTCGTCACTCATTAGACCCGTCATAAAGTACAATGCCCCATTTTGTATGTTCCTCACAAGATACTTCCAACAGCTGGAAAGACCACAAAAGTACCTCACCAAGAGGATTACTGGTATCAAACATATATTCTATCCAGCCCGACTGAAAAAACTCCGGTTGTACTCAGTGGCATATCGCTTACTCAGAGGTGATCTGTGCCTGACTTACAAAGCCATGTCCAACTCAGAATTGATGGACATGCTCCACCTAAAGAAATCTAAGTCACTGCGAGCCGCTCGCTCTAGTGAGCTAAACCTCGCCACAACAATAAATAGAACATGCTGGAGTGATAGATTCCTGTCACAGAGACTCCCCATGCTTTGGAACAAAATTCCAAATTACATCAGGCAGAGCCCCTCACTAACACTTTTCAATAGAAACCTTGACGAGTGGATGGGTAACAGAAAATACACCCCTGGGATCACTTTATTGGCTCTGCTTAACAGAGGATCAGTTAATTAATCAATGGGGCAGCGAAAGCCGACAAACTCTGGCTAGGCTTATAAATGCCCTCAGGCAGATAGCCTAGTACCTACCTATGAAAGTTGTGGTGGGAGGGAATGGAGTAGGGTAGGGGAGCAGTATGAGCCCGAGCACAGTGAGGGCAAGCGGAGCAAGTTGGCCCAGCTGGAAGAGGCAAGCAAAATGAAAAAAAGGAATGTTACACTCTTTCCAAAAAAAAAAAAAAAAAAACTACAAGTGAGGGAGCAAAAATTAATTTCACAGGCACAATGGTTTGGTGCTTTTATGACAAGGCAGTGTACTTCAGTTGTACGTTTTTACCTTTAAACACTGCACATAGGTAAAAGGAGCACCGCAGGATTCGGCAAGGGAAAAACTGCTAGGGCACAGAACGCTAGTATTTCTTAAGCTATGCTGCCATCTGATGGCCAGAAAGAGGAACTAGTACAAGAAAATATAAAAAAAAAGAAACTAGAGTGGGAAACAAATGTTCACCAAGTATTCTCTGTGAGTATGTAAGCCATAGAACAGATAGTACTAATACAATCTATTGTTGGTCTGAAGAAGCTCAGCAGCGAAAGCGCTTACCATCTTTATTTTAATAAATACTTGAATAAACACTCCAAAATTTCAGATGTTAATTCCTCTTATATGAAGGTACTGAAGAAACAAACTCAAACAGGCTTAGTTACTGGATTAACTTAGCTTTAATTTATGGCAAGTGCTTTCGTCCACCAACTGGACTTTAACAGCTTTAACCCATGGAAAACTAATATATACATAAAAAGCACAAAAGGTTATAAATCATGATTGACAACCTCATGCATATTAATAGCCCTAACATACAACTAAAACCTAGCCTGATGTAACACAAGTCATTTTTTACAATCCAAACTAAAATAAGAAGCAGAGTACTAATAAAAGAAAGTCCAAATAAACTTAAGTGCATAACTAGTAATTAACTCCTAGCCTGCTTCTAAACAGGAACAATGTGCCGTAAAACTCTTTTCCCCAAAGGCTGTTTAGTACCAACCCAAGTCGGCAAGATCTTCCCAAAAGGAATGATATCAGAGAGCTGAAGTGAATGTGTGTGTGTGTGTGTGTGTGTGTGTGTGTGTGTGTGTGTGTGTGTGTGTGTGTCTGCGTGCATGCATGAATGTGTGACATCTGGTAAACAAAACAGCGCCCACTATAGTAACCTTGAGAAACATTTGATATAAAGAAACATCACAGATAAGTTTACAGTTTTTATTCTGACTTCATTTTTAAGTGTATTAAAAACAAACAAGTGTATTAAAACATAAGTGTACTAAAAACAAACAACGAAGAAAAGTGCTTTCAGCCACAACTCATCAGATCACAATTAAAACTGAGCATCCATAAAAATCAGTCATACACTAAAAATAGGGTGAAAAAACAAAATGTGTGGAAAAATGTAAATGACTATACATTGGTATATGTTATAGCAGAACAGTAAACCGTCAGAAACCATAAAAAATACAGGCATTAAAAAAGTCCAAGAAAAATGTAGAAAGGAGCAAAACATATCATGTCACAACCATTATTAAAATAATTTGCAATCCGGTTTCCTGAGCTGTAGAATGCATTTAATTGAACAAGACAAATTAAGTCCAGGTGGGTTGTAAAAATTAAGGCAAATTTGCCATTCCAGCTTCTCCTTTTCATGAATGGGATTACAGTTCTCCTCAAGTGGACCCATACTGATTAGGTTCATAGGTTAATAGGAGGTAATTGGCTAATGGCCCTAGAGCCTTTAAAAGCCTAGCCATGTAAAACATCTATGTACCCTAACTGACCATAGTTAGATGGTTGTTGTTAGTAGAGCAATTCTATGACTACCCCTGTCCATGAAGGTGCCACACCCCCAGGGTGAATCTGTGGTCACCCATCCAATTGTCAAGGTTGCGTTTCAGTAGGGTCATTGAGGAGCTCTGCTTCACGTAAAGTGGGAGCTTATTCAAGAATAGTGGCAATCTCTGGGAGTTTTTTAATGGCAGAAGACTAGGTTGAGGTCCCTGGAGTGAGTGACTGTTGTCTCATTTGATTTGTGGATATGCAACATTTCTGTTATGTCAGAGTCAAAGTCCGCTGTGTAGGCCAGGCACAGGTCGTCTCTTAGCAGTCTGTATAATGCAGAATACAGTGACAGGGCTTTCAGTCTTTTCAAACAAGTCCTGTTTTGGAGGCCCTGCATTCTCTTAGAAACGTCAGTGGTCTGTCCAGCTGCTGCAGGTGTCTGGTGACATACATACAGAAGGGAGCACTGTACTACTGTACTAATTTAGTGGCCTGATAAGGGTTGAGTACAGCAGTGTTATAACCTCCTTAGTCTTGGATGCCATACCCTTATTTATGAGATGCGCAATGTAGAAGGCTTTCCTTACCACTATGGACACATGGTGATCAACATTTAGATTATTGTCAACCTGTGTTTCCCAAGTCTCACACCACTGGGTTTGAGCTTAAAGGGGTGCTGTCTATATCATAATTAGCAGGGCTTACGTCTTTGCCAAAGGGAACAATGAGACTTTTTTTGTGTTTAGTTTTATTCTGTGACTTTGGCACCAATTTTTTGTCTGCATCAGCCCCTTCTGTAATATGTTAACATCGCTGAGGGACTCAACAGTTGCTCCCAGTTTGCAATCGTATGCAGACTTAATAAGCCACAGGCCATCTACTTTTGCCTGGACCTCAGGGAAATAGATTCTGAACAGTAGAGGGCCCAGCACAGATCCTTATGGTAGCCCACTGGTAACTGGTCTACTGGTGGAGGTGGATTCCCCAACAGTGTGCTTGCTGTTATATTTCTTACCCATACTGAGGCAAATGTAAAAATCTCTACAGCTCATGAACTGAACACACAACGGACTTGTACTGCTGCACTAACAGTGACCAGAAGCAAAGTGCACCACTAATTAACCACCAGTTTTAGCAACTGTTAAAAAGTTTTGTTCTATGGCACTTTTTTTTGTTTTTCTTTTTGCGGAAGTGTGAAATGTGTTAGTTTTCAAAGCTTTCAGTAGGTTTCCAAATTGGTTCTCTTTTGTTATAACTGCCATTAAAGTGGCAGTGTGCGGGTCGCTAATAACAGTGAGTTTCATACGCAAGAACCTCACTATGTGTGTGTATATATATATATATATATATAAATTACTTCAACCAATTCCAAACACTCCTCCTTCATATTTGGAAGTCTTTCTGGTCTTAAAAGAAAAATTATTTAAATCAGCTTACACCTCAAAGGTACAGAATGGCTGTACTACAATATTTATTTATTTATTTATATTTGTTGACCGGGAGTGTCCGACTGGACGTAGGTCCATTTTCAGCGGAGGCCCGGGGAGAAAAGCTCCACAGTTAAAATAAACAGACAGTAGTTACATTGGATTACATAGCGATTAACAATTTACATAGCATTTACTTACAACATATTTACAGATGAAGAACATAGTACATCAGTAGACAACTAGAATCTTTATCTGTGAAGTACATAACAGACATTAACAAATGTTACAAGAAGAAGTTCCTGCTGTATAATAAGTACTGGCTTATGAGCATCTGAGCTTGCTACAATCAAGGTAGTTAGTGGAGTGGAAAGAAAGGTAGTGGTTGGATGGGGAGGGTGATATTAGAGTGGGAGTTGCAAGGGCATAGCCAGCATGTTTTTAGGTGCGTTTTTAGTAAAGTTTTGAAGTGGGTGCATGATGGTACGGAGGTAATTGTGGGTGGAAGGGAGTTCTATAACTTGGCTATGGTGCAAGAGAATAGTGCTTCACCAGCAGAGTTATTGGCTTTAGTGATCTGCAAGTGATTTTTGTTGCTGGATCTTAGTGGTCTGGTGGTGCGATAGGGTTGGAGTAGATTCTGGAGGGATGGGACATTTAGTGGATGATTTACTAGTTTGTGGGCAAGTGAGAGTTGATACCATTGAAGGAGGTGAGGGAGTTCAAGCCAGCCCAGTTCAGCAAGTGAGAGACAGTGGTGACTACGGTAGGATGCCCCTGTGGCGAATTTGGTGATTTTGTCGTAGCAGGTCTCTAGCTTGTTTAAATCGCATTGCCTTAGGTTGGTATATATTGGACAGGCATAAAGTAGGGTGGAGATAAGGTGGGAATTTGCTATTGAAATCTTTGCTGCTTTGGTGAGAAGTTGCTTATTTCTGTATAGCCCTCCTAGTTTATTGTGGACTTTTTTATGGTCAAGGATATGTGAATGTCAAATTTTAGTTTATTGTCTATTTCCACTCCTAGCAATTTGGTGTGTTCAGTTGGGTATATAGTGGTGTTGCCTTTTGCTGTGATGTTAAAGTGAGAGTTGTTTTGAGTATGTTTGGTGGGTTGGAAGATGAGTAGTTTAGTTTTGTTTGGGTTGAGTATTAATTGGGCATCGGATAACCAAGTTTCAACAGAGGAAAAGGCTTCCTGTGTGACATTTTGCAGTTTGGGTAGGGACTGGGCTGAGCAGATGATGGTTGAGTCATCTGCATATTGTATGAGTGTGTCATGTTTGGTGGCAGAGGCTAGATTATTGGTGAAAACAGGGAAGAGTAGGGGTCCAATGATGGATCCTTGGGGAACCCCTATGGAGACAGGTAGTTGGGGAGATATGTCATTCTGCCATACAACGGATTGTTGGTGGTCAGACAGGTAACTCTGAAACCAGTTGGTGACCGATTGTGAGAAGGATAGGTTATTGAGGACAGAGATAAGTTGCTTGTGTGGGACCATGTCAAATGCTTTAGATAGGTCTAAGAAAGTAGCAGAGGAGAGATAGCCATTGTTTTTTATGCTGAAGGATAGTGTTAGTAAAGGAGAGTAAGGCAGTGGTGGTGCTATGGTTTGGTCGGAAACCATGCTGAGTATTGGAAAGCAGGTTGTTAGTAAGGAGGTAGTCTGAGACCAGAGAGTGTATGCATCTCTCTAGTATTTTGGAGAGTGGAGAGAGAATAGCTATGGGGCGGTAATTGGTTAGTTCTGTGGAGGGTCCGCCTTTGTGGAGGGGAATTATATGTGATACTTTCCACAGTGTGGGAACGTAACTTTCTGACAGAGATCAGTTAATCAAGATGGATACTGGGTAGGCCAGAGCATCAGCTGCGATTTGTAGGTATTCACTTGGGAGGTTGTCTGCTGCTAATTTGGTGGGCTTAAATTTAGTTAAGAGTTTTTTTTATGTTGGAGTTAGGTACAGGAGAAAAAGAGAAGGCATTGGGGAGATTACTAGTTGAAGGTGTGGATTGGAGGGGAGGGGGGTTGTGTTGTTTAGCTAGTGATAGTATGGTTTGTGTGAAGTGTGTGTTGAATGAGGTAGCAGTATTTTCTGAGGAGTGAGGGATGTTAGGAGGAGGGGTACTGACTTTACCTGGGTGGAGGATGGAGTTTATGGAGGACCAGAATTGTTTGGGGCTGTGTTAAGAGGAGTCTAGGGCAGACTGGTAGTATTGGAATTTGTCCTGTTTTATTAGCTTTTTGACTCTATTGCATAGTTCTAGGAATTTCTGTCTAGTTGAGGGGGTTTTGGTTTTGCGCCAGTGCTCCCAGGCTTTATCCCTGTTTTTCATTTCTGACTTAGTGGTTTTCCGTAGCCATGGGGAGGGTTGTGCTTTGATTCTGGAAAGTCTTATGGGGGCATGGTAATTAAGGATGCTCAGGAAGGTAGTATTAAAAAATTCAATTGCTTCATCAAGACTGAGGTACTTTAGAGGATGCCAGTTACATTCTTTGAGGGATGAGATGAATGTGAGTGGGTTAAAGTTTAGTTTTTTACGTATTTGATGGTAGATGACAGGTTTAGCTTGGTATAGGTATTTTTTGAGTAGGAATGTTGGGGAGTGATCACTGAGGCTATCTGATAAGCAGCCTGTTATATATGACTGGGGGCCCTTACTGACTAGTATCCAGTCCAGGGTAGTGTGCTTGCTGGAGTTTTTATTTATCCTGGTTGGAGACTGGATTAGTTGGGTGAAGCCATGAAGGTTTACATGATGGGTTGGACGGTTGCCATAACAGGATTGGCAGTCAATATTGAAATCACCTAAAATTATAGTTTCTTGGGGGAGATGGTGGGTAGACCAGCTGAGGAGGTTTTCTAGTGGAGGGATGTTTTGGCCAGGTGGGAAGTAGCATCCGATTATGTTGATGTTTTTTTTTTTGGTTTAATAAGAATATATGTTACATACTTACTCTGCAGACATCCATAGAATAGCTTTATTGTTGCAGTTAAAGCTGCACTCACGCACACCCCCTCCCAAATAGAGTCAGGTCCAGTCTTATGAATAACACCTTCCACAATGACATAAAGCAAATCAGTAAGCCATTTTACCGAATACCTCAGCACATCAGCCCATGCTTCATGAACTGCCTGTTTATAGTCAAGATATGGTGACAAGCACAACATATATAATGAAAAGGTAATTTGAAATGGATCTCAGTGAACAGTTGTTTTTAACTGCACTAGTAATTGTAACATTCTGAACTAATTTTAACACAGTAAGTATTCAGTTAAAAGATGAATCCGACATGTTACAGACACCCACAGCTTAATGTTTTCCCTGTTCCACCTGTCTGTTTTGATAAACCTTACCTTAAACATATTTAAATATTTTCTGTCCACATTTGCTGTTAGAGCCCAGAGAATAGTGAAGTGTACATTGTCAGCCTTTTGAAGAATGAATGCTCTCCAAGTGTTAAGTTACAGATAAAAGCCTGGCAAAACTACTACTTTGTCCCTTGCTACCATGAACTTCAGAGAGATCAAAAAACAAACAATTTTTTTTCTAAACATGGCTTTGATGTACTTATCAGCTACCAAAAAAATCATGCGTGCAAAGTGTTTTACAACTTTCATTAGCCATAAAACAAGCACAGACAGACTCACACACATTGACACATGTATTCATAAACACACACACATGCTCAACAGTTATAATCACTTTTTGACTGAATACATCTCGGATATCTCACTGTGATGATATGACTGGGGAAAATGTTTAAACAATAAGAAATGTTAAACTCTAATGTTTAGTATTATTGACTTACATTAATCCTTGGTGATTTACCTGCAAATCAAACATTATGTGAGAGACAGAGCAAAACTGCATGACAAAATCAGGGAATGTCTGCAAAGTCAGGGGAAGTTGAGACATGTAAGGTTCCAGTGCTTTGCACTGTATCTATCTATATATATATATATATATATATATATATATATATATATATATATGTATATGTATATATATATATATATATATATATATATATTTTTTTTTTTTTGATACTGGTGAAGCATCTGAGGTGACTTCAGTCAATAAAGGTTCATAGGAGATTACTAGGATAATGGCTTAAGAGCCCTTACAAGCCTAGCCATTATTACCTGAATTTTACCTGATTTTTGATCCCTAAGATGCTAGAGGATGGCTTAAATTTGTGCCTATACCTTTGAGTATTTAACAGGCTGCCCCTCTCCATAAAGGATATGAGTGCCACCTCAGGAATGAATTTATGATTCCCCTTCCATTGATCCAGACTGTGTTTGAAGAGGTTCCGGGAAGGGGTGTACTTCACATGAATAGGAAGCCTGTTCAAGAGAAAGGGTAATCTCTGAGACATATATCTGTCTCTCCAGCATGTTTTGTTTGCCACATTCCAGGTTTAGATCCCTAGATCCGGGTGACCCTTGTGAAGTTTGTTTTGCAAGTTTATAACAGCTGCATCAGGGCTGGATTTGTGAGTGCCTTGTAGGTTAGGGATAAATCACCCCTTAATAGTTAGTAGGAGACAGAGTAAAGGGATAGAGCTTTTTGTCTGTCTGCGTAGGACATGTTGTTTACACCCTGTGTTTTTTTGTAAGGAACCCCTGATGCCACTCCAGTTGTAGCAAGTGCCAGGTCATGTACATGTCAAAGGTCCATTGTACTTGATTATTGGTCTGATGAGGGCCAAGTACAGTGGAACTATAACTTCCTTGGATCTGGATGTCATGCCTTTACTAATAGGTTGTACCACATAGAAGGACTCCCTCACCACTTTGGACATATGGCAGTTAAAGTTCAGACTACTGTCTGTCTACCGACATCTCTCACCTCTAAGCCCACTCTCAGGGTTGTACAATTAATATACATTAATTTAGAGGGGTATTTGACTTCCCAGAGAGTATGATTATGGATTTTTTTGCATTTAGATTTAGGCCATGGCTCTGGCACTAATCATTTGTTTGACTCAGACCCTTCTGAAGAATATCTACAACACTGGGAGATTTCAATAATTACCCCCCAACTTGCAGTCCACAGACTGTCAGCCAAAGGCCTTTTACATTAGCTTTGACTTCAGAAAAGTATATTCTGACCAGGAGAGTTCCCAGCACCGAGTCCTGTGACACACAACTAGTAACTGGCCTCTTGCTGGATCCGGATTCCCCCACTCTAACAACGTGTCCTGTCTGTGAGTTATTTGGCTATCCATCTGGTGACATAGGGATTGATGCTCAGTTTTGTGAGTTTATCTGTAACCTAGTGGGGAATTGTGTCGGATGCCTTAGCCAGGTCAAGGTAAGCAGTATGTACTGTTTTACCCTCATCCATGGCCCTAGTGACTTTCTCAAAGAAGTCCACTAGATTGAGCAGGTATGACCTGCCTTTAACAAAACTGAACTGGGTTGGGTACGGTATTTGGAGGTTTCCTGTGTCTTTTAATTATCAGGTTCATGATTATTCTTTCCATGGCCATGCGTATAAGACTAGTTAAACTTATGGGTCTGTTTTTGGTCCACTTTATGCAGAGGGATGACTGTTGCTGTCACTCCACAGGGACAAAGTCAGTCTGGACGGTGTAGTTAGAGATCCCAGTAGGCCTGAAAGCTCCTGTTTCAGTCTATTTGAGATGCATCCTGGGATGCTGTTAGGACTCATCAAAGCCATGTATTTGGCTTTAGAGAGTGCATTGGGGGCCTGCTCTTTGGGGATGACTGTTAGAGGAATGGTGGAGGGTATTTCTTGGGGTGTTGTAACTGGAGGTGAGGGGGAAGTAAAATTTAAGCTGAATTTGTTGGCCAGTAGATTTGCTATATTTTATGGCTGAGTATAGGTGACGCCATCTAAAACTATATCTGCACATTGTTGGGTGTGCCATTAAGGTTGCGGACATAACTGATGAATGCCTTTTGGCTGTCCTTGGCTTGGGAGGCTATTTTTTCCTTAAAATTTGCTTTTCAAGACTAGACTAGTCCCCTGGTTTGAATACTGTTATCTATCTCATTAATGCTTTTAATTTCAGTAGACAAGTTATGGAAACATATTCTTTGATTCCGGGTCAGCTATGAGCATTTAATACAGTCTTCCATATTAATTCCTCCTTTTCTAAAATTAATGTCCAAGGCCCCCTACCTAAAATTTATTGTTCATACTATCTATAACCATGTATTTGAATTTACGCCCAGGCATTTCTTGGACATGTTTAGCCAAAGCACTCGTCAAGCTCAATTTTTTTAATGTTATACTCAGGTTCTTGTATATGCTGTCTCAACTTTCATCCCATCTTACCAACATAAAAAAATTGGGCAATCACTACATAGAGTGATATGTACTACTCCCTTTTATTCACAATTAAATTTCCCATTAAGTTTATAATCAATTCCTCTTATTTTAAAGGAAGTCCCTATATTTATAAGCTTACAAAGGTGACAAAATCCACATTTTCTCATGCCACTATGTGCGGGACTGTACCTTATTAGTATTAATATTTGGGCTCTTCCCTAACAAATCTTTAAAATTAAGCCCCCTCTGGTATATTATTCGGGGGCATCCCTTACTTTTTCTTGGATAAAGGAATCCTCCTCTAAGATGGGCCACTTTTTATGAATAATCCATTGTACCATTATATAATATTGTATGTGGTTGTAAAGGTGGTCCCATATCCCCTGTTCGTACAAATATCCAGCTGACTTTGATTACTGGATCCATCAAACGTATATTGCTCCCCTTGTTCACAAATCTCATCACTCTTATTACTTAAAATGGGTTTAAAATACCAGCTGAGTCATTTACTAATTCATCCAATACGTCCCTAGTGACTGGCCCGGAATCAGTGAATATATTTCCATAACTTGTCTACTGAAATTAAAAGCATTAACGAGATAGATAACAGTATTCTTATGTAACTTATTCATGTAATTTTATAAGGAAATATATTTTAAAGTTTTGTGTTAAGGTTGAAAGATTTTAAGTAAAAAAATAAGATTTTTTTAAAATATAACCATATTAGTAAGATAGGTGGAGCTTTAAGGGAAATGGGTGTCATCTATTTTAACCAATCACGAATATCAGTGAAAGTTTTAACCAGTTAGTATTGTTTGAATAGTTTAAAAGTGTTTTAATAAACATACATCGATTTTAATACATATTTCGTGGCATAAAGTTTCTTCGTGCCATAGTATTGTGGATTACGTTATTTGTGTTTGGGACATTTTTTTTTTTTTTTTTTACATTGGAGATGTTTCAGTAACTGCACAGATATCAGCATCCTCTGGGGTAAGGACTGCTTCCAGAGAGTGGGACTGCTAGTGTTGAACAGTAATACCTTTAGCTTATCCTGAGTAGATTCGGCTATGTTGGAAGGTTTGTCTGTTTGGCAATGCTAAAATAAGGCACCATGGGTGGATAATGTTTTGGACAGTATCCAAAACCTAGTGGTGACAGGTGAAGACCATCCCTGGCAAAGAAGCGTGGTCTGTTAATCATGTTCCTCCTGGCTGAAAAATATTGGATCCCTTTGGAATGACACTATTAGCTAAGCCAATTATTAAAGTCAATAATTTTTTGTTTGTATTGTGGCATCATCCTTGGAGATGGTAGAATGCTGCTCAGTGCTAGACTCATACATGCCTATGACACATATTCTAAGATGTCAGGCATGTCTTCATACATTCCAGGGAGGTATGTCTCCAGTCATTTACACCCACATGGACTATGACTGAGTCATACTGGTACTTGGGGTTTAGTGACCTGAGTGCTTGTGTGATCTGGCAAATCCTGGCCCATGACAGGCAAGTAAATGTAACCTTCTATCCAGCCTGATGAGAGAGCTGTCAGTCTGTCTCACAATGGACTCTTCTATGACCAAAATATTGGGTTGTTTAGAGTTATGCCTTACGGGCTTGATAGCTGAGACACAATGATATGTGGTTTTGTGTGTTGTGGTGGGAGTTTTCTTGTATGTGCACATGCAGAGTTTCTGAGGAGTGTACCTGAGAGGCCTTTGAGGTTTGACTAAGTTACTTTCAGCACCTCCGCATATGTGGGTCTGTGTGTTTGGTCCTTAGTAAGTGCGGTGAATGTTGTGTGTGTGTCGCTGACAACATGTTTGGCTTTTTTTTTTTCTTTCTCTATGTGAGAGCCTTGCCTCCAGTGACATTGTGTAACTACATCTTTTATACACAGTCTTTTTCAGAATTACTTTGTTGTCAGTGTGCATAAGGCAGTTGCTGCATTGCCTCAGAATGCCCATGTCCATCAAGCTAGATGCAGAGATAGCAGGAAAGTGCCTATCTGTTGTTGCAGGTCTTTAGTATATGCTTTACAAGGGAAAAGAATGGGAGTGTTTCCAACCTGTCGAGGCTGGGTGTTTACTTAGAGTAATCTACTGCTAACCTATCTGGCTATCCTGCCCAGCATGCAAACCAGCCGCTGTTTGAGCAGTAATAGTTCTTAGTGCTGTAATAATGTAACCTAGAGCAAACTAAATGTGACAGTGCTGCTCAGCACACAGACTAGTTGCTTCTTGGGTAGTGTGGGACTGTGGAAAATTTCAGAGGACAGTTTTATTGGGAAAGGACAACTTCTAGTGATTGTGAATATACAGGGCACCACTAACTGCTGCTGAACGAAGGAAGCACACGCTTTTTTGAAGCAGAAAAAAACAAGTTTAAACCTAGGTATGACACAGGCCAGTCAGGTAACCACACACAATAAGCTTTACACCAGCAATCCCAGCTTAGATAAGTGCAGTCCGCCCTATCCTGCCACAAGACTGCAGACTTTGACCCTCTTAATATAAAATGACTGATTTGTAACCCAAATGTTAGGGAACCACAAAATGGTTGCCTAAAAGCACTGAAAGCAGTAGAGAGCTTATTTAGAATACTACAAATGCAGAACAGCAGCCTTTACAGCAGTGGAAAATGCAATTTAAAACTTTAAGCAAGAGCAGCAAAAACAATAAATAGCACGTAATGCAATTAAAACAAGCAATTTATGTACCAAATAATACTGAATTTTGTTTTTCCTTGTCAAGGATGGCTTCAGATGCAAGCAAAACGTCCCAAACTCTCTACCATAAGGATAGGCAATTAATTTTCCCAATGGACCACATGAGAAACTGGGACTGTTTTGGAGGTATGGACCAATGATGCACCCTTCACACCTCCCATAACCTTGCCCATTTACCCCCATGTCCTGCCCTTGTTTTTCCTTTCCTGTCAGCAGCCCCCTCCCCAGCCTTTCCAGTCATCCATTACTTGGCTGTTTCTCTCCAGTTACCATAAACACTGTTCAAACCTATCAGTGTGCATACTGCTTTCTTATTTACTTCTACAGTGATTATAAATATTGAAATAAAATAGCACAAACACTAATAGCCATTTGCTAAACAAAGAATATAGTCACAATGGGAACAAACTTTGCATGAGCAGTAAACTTCTCTGCCCTTGAAACTCACATTCATTGAATGGCATTAAAACCCACATTCAAAGAAAATGTATCTGGCCAGTGGAGGATTGTTTACCTTTGGTCTGTTTTCAAACCATAGGCTCCCTGCGCACATTTTAAAGCCATGCATACATTGTGTTGTTTGGTTCACCATCCTGATTGAATTAAATTATATTCCAGTACCACGTGTAAGAATGTGTTTTAAATTTGTAGTTTTGAACATTCTTCCAGTAAGCTTTTTATGCTCAACTTCTGAGAGACTTGCTTTGTTATAATCACCTGCATTAGAAGCTGAAGTTAAGTACAAACTTGCAGTTTTAAAAGTACCGTTTTTCATTTTTTCTGAACCTAATTGTGTGTTTCACTGAATAGTGTGTGTGCTGTGTCTCTCTGTTATAAGTGGGGGTGGTGGTCTTCTCACTTCTTGTTATCTGATATTTAACTGTTGGCCTAGAGGGATTCCATTGTGCTTTAAGTGCTAGCCACATTTGAGAAATCATTTTATGCTCAACTTCTGAGAGACTTGTTTGCAATAGTCACCTGCATTAGAAGCTGAAGTTAAGTACAAACTTGCAGTTTTAAAAGTACTGTTTTTCATTTTTTCTGTACTTAATTGTGTGTTTCACTAAATAGTGTATGTGCTGTCTCTATCTCTCTGCAGTTTGTTCCCACCCACCCTCACTGTTCTTGTTTTGGTGTTAGTGTTGGTGGCTCTGGAATTGCCCGCCCCTCCTGTAAGTCTGTATTTGACCACGCCTCCTGAGTCCATCTCATTTACTCACTTAACCGAATACAGTGAGATCATATTCTGAGTCTAGTGTTCACTCTACTTAATACAGAGAGAAGATTTGAGAAGGCCAACCCACTTAGGTTATTCCTTCCTCTCTCCTTGCACTTTACTAACAAAAAAAAAATTTTTGCACTTTATTCATCTGCTTTTACTACATTTGTGTTTCCTCCTACTTTATTTTGCTTTTGCCTCTTCTTAAAAGTACAAAATGTTATTTATTCTGCTGCATTTATTACTGCTTGGTAGTAGCCTGATTAAATTGTAACTGTTATTCTAAATCTTTTGCTTTAAGCACTTGGGCTTCATACCAGTTGTTATACATTAACAAGGTTTGTGGTCTGCACTGTTGTGGCAGGACAGGTAGCTTACATCCTTCGAAGCTGGTAATTGCTGATTGAAGGCTCAGTGTCTGCTGTTCTAAAAGTGTATTAGTTCTGGTTTAAGCACTTGGGCTTCCGGCCAGTTATTCTACATTAAGAAGGTTTGTGGTCTGCACTGTTGTGGGAGGAGAGGTTGGATTCTGCCCTTCTGAGCTGGGAATTTCTGGTCACAGGCTTGTTGTGCCTGCTTATTTGAAGTGTTTCTTTCTGAAATTGGTGCACCTTGTTGCTTTAGCATAGGTCCAGATTCAGGCCTGCTGAATCTAGCTTTGTTTGTATAACTTGAGCACTGATCCAGGCCATCTTTTTTTGGAGAAGGTTCCCCTGTACCCTAGTAGTGGGAGTGTGCAGTTAGAACTTGAGCTTTTTTCTAGTTAATTGGGTAACTTGTTTAAATCTGTTTATTTTATATATATATATATATATATATATATATATATATATATATATATATATATATATATATATATATAAATTGCACTTTATTCATCTGCTTTTACTATATTTGTGTTTTTTCCTACTTTATTACTAGGGGCATTGTCTACAACTCTGAACTGAGATATATAACAATAAGCATCCTTTTCTGTGCATTTAAAGTTTGAATGAGACCAGAAACTTAGCCAGTTGTTGAAATTTATCATTTTTTCTTTATACCGTTGTATCATTCTTGGTGAGGGCAGGATGCTACTCAGGGTCAGGGTCGTACCGGCCTGGGCTATGTGATCAGAGAACTCTTCCATGTCTCTTTTCATGTAGTCCAGGGAGGTATGGCTCAGGTCTTTCAAACCAACATGGACAATGACAGAGTCATATTTGTACTTGTTCTGGAGTGACCTGAGTGCTTGTGTTATGTGGCAGATCCTGGCACCTGATGGGCAGCTAGCAGTAACCTTCTCCTTATTCAGCCTAGTGAGTGGGACATCAGTGTGCCTGACTATAGAGTCACCTGTTACTAGTTTGTGTTGGGGGGGTGGAGGTTGCTTGGATGTCTGCTTTGGTGGTCTCTGTTGCTTTTGCAGAGTTTTATTTAGAGCCTCCAAGTATGTTTTCATGTATTTGTGTGTGTTTTTTGCCGGTGCTGGTTTAATGGGTCTGTGTGAGACTGGTGGTGTGATGCCAGTATTCCCCTTCTCCTCTTGACTGTCTGATCCAGTCTTGGGTTGAGAGAGCTAGCTTCCAGTTTGGCTGTATAATTGCATCTCTCGCATGTATTAGTGTTTGGTGGTAGGAGGAGAGGGCTGTCTGTGTACATGAGGCAGTTGTAACATTGCCTCAAAATGCCCAGATTCACCAGTTGGACTGAAGAGTACAGCTGAAACTGCCCTTTGGACATGCTGGATAGGTATGGTGAACTGTTTTACTGAATAGCTGGTAAGGTCGAATAGAGAGCCTTGTCCTTCTGTACAGTATAGGGGGGGTGTAGTGCTAGGGTTTATAAGTGCTTTCTATGAGTTTTGAGCAAGTGCTGGGCTGAGAAATGAATGGCTTGAGTGCCTAAGTTGAAAGTTTGTCTAGTTCCAAGGGAAAAATTGAAGAGGAGACTTTGTGGAGCCAGGAATAATTATACCCTAGCTAACTGATGCTGCCTGGCACGCAAAACCGGGCAAGTGCGATATTTATAGCAGGGAAATAAAAGGGATAGAAATTAGCCCAAAATGGCCAATAAAAATAAACTACTAATTTCTGGGCTGAAACAACTCCTCCAGGGACAGATAGGCTGCTCAAAGCTCCCCTCTCTCACAGGTGAACAGAGAAACTTCCTTCTATCCAAGTAAGTTATGGGCAAACACAGAGATTTGTAACACAGCGCTGAATTTAGCACTAACCTGAAAACTGGACTATACTAGCTTAGAAAGGCGGGAAACAAATATATATATATATATATATATATATATATATATATATATATATATGGATCCATGTCAGTACATCGACAGTTCAAAACAACGAAAGTCACTACTTCGAAACGAAAGCATCGACCGTTGAAAACATCGACAATACAGTCACGTAAAGTAAAGTCACAAAAACAAGTGCTAACATGGGGAAGTAAAGGATATGATATGATATGATACTGTAACCATACTAAACTCCGCAATATCATATCCTTTACTTCCCCCTTGCAGGACCCATGTTAGCACTTGTTTTTGTGACTTTACTTTACATGACTGTATTGTCGATGTTTTCAATGGTCGATGCTTTCGTTTCGAAGTAGTGACTTTCGTTGTTTTGAACTGTCGATGTACTGACATGGATCCATATATATATATATATATATATATATATATATATATATATATATATATATATATATATATATATATATATATATATATATATATATATATATATATATATATATATATATATATCTAAAGGGCCCATAACCATACCAGAAGAATGTAGAGCCCCTGAAATCACAGACACTCAGTTTAAAACAGCCCTTTCCAAAGCCAAAAACACAGCATCAGTGGGACCAGACGGTGTCACAGGCTGCGTCCTACACAAACTCAAAGATGAACTAACACCTCACTTAAACACACTGTTCAAACTCAGCCTCTCCATAGGCTACGTACCCATAGAGTGGTGCACAGCAATGGTTATTCCGCTCCAAAGGTGGAGCCACAACAGACCCTGGGAACTATCGCCCTATAAGCCTGACTAGCTTGGTCTGCAAGGCTATGGAGCGCATCATCATGGAACTCATTAACAGAGACATTGGAAATCTCCAAACACTGGACCCTACCCAGTTCGGCTTTGTTAAGGGCAGATCATGCCTCCTAAACCTGGTGGACTTCTTTGAGACAGTTACCAAGGCTATAGACTTGGGAAAGGTGGTACACACAACATACCTAAAACTCACAAAGGCCTTCGACACCATTCCCCATTCTGGTATTATAGACAAGCTCACCAGCCTGAACATAAACCCCTATGTCACAAGAAGGGTTGCCATTTGTCTCATGGACAGAACCCACATGGTGAGAGTTGTGGGAGCTAGGTCTGACTCTAAACCGGTTACAAGTGGCATTCCCCAGGGTTCAGTCCTAGGCATATACTTCTCAGAGGTGCAGGCAAGCACAGGAGGACTATGGCTGACCAAGTTCACAGACGACTGCAAACTAGGGGCTATAACTGACTCTCCGGCTGACACAGACATCCTTCAAAAGGGTCTCAATGAGACGGATACCTGGTGTCAAAATCATGGCCTCAAGCTAAATGCCAAAAAGTGCATAGTCATCCCCTTTGGAAAAAAGAAAGTACACACAAACTACCACATAGGGGGCAATCCCCTAAATACGGAAAATGTAATAAAGATTCTGGGGACCCAAGTAGATAGTAATCTCTCCTTTGATAATCATATTGCCAAAGTGGTTAGAAGATCCTTCTATGTCACCCACCTAATCAAAAAATGGTTTGCATCCAGGTCAAAAGAGGTCATTGTGCCCCTCTACTCATCACTCATCAGACCCATCAGTGCCCCATTTGGGATGTACCTTACAAGACACCTGCAACAGCTGGGAAGACCAAAGAAGTACCTCACCAAGAGGATCACTGGCCTCAAACAGATGCCCTATCCAGCTTGACTGAAGAAACTCCAGCTGTACTCTGTTGCATACCGCCTACTCAGGGGTGATCTCTGCCTGACATACAAGGCCATGTCCAACCCAGAATTGATGGACATGCTCCACCTAAAGAAAATTGTATCCCCTCGAGCCACATGCTCTAGGGATCTAAACCACACCACAACAATAAATAGGACGTGCTGGAGGGATAGATTCCTGTCCCAGAGACTTCCCATGCACTGGAACAAGATTTCAATCTACATTAGGCAGAGCTCCTCGCTAACACTCTTCAAGAGAAACCTTTACGAGTGGATGGGAAACAGAAAGTTTACCCTGGGGATCACTTCAGTAGCTCTGCTGGACAGAGGCACAGGGAACTAATCTAAGGGGGCGGCGAAAGCCAACACATTCTGGCTAGGCTTATAAATGCCTTCGGGCAGATAGCCTAGTACCTACCTATGAAGCAATGAAACAAAATGTATGAACCAATAATGACAAAACTACCTGTTTCAGAAAATTTCAACCATAAAAAGCCACTCAGACATCTGTCATTACAATCCAGCAATGTCAGTTGATTAGCACAATCTCTGTAGAAATAAAAGTCATCCACATAATTCCAGATTAAAGAGATCTGTAACTAATGAAGAGGTTGCTACTGGCGAACAACTTTACATGAAATTGTTTCATCTACAAGTTCAGTGCCAGCTGCCCTTGAAGAATTAATTCCCTATGTAACATTAAAAAAATAATAATAAGCTGGTAATATTGCAATAGGAATAGGAAATGACTAATAGACAAGTTCAGAGTGGGTATGACATTTAATTATTTCAATCTTCAGTGATGTGCCAGAAAATCACAAATTTTCTGAGGAATAGGCCAAAAATATGAGGCAAAAATCTAGTCAGTTTAGAGATACACATACCTCTCAACCTCTTAATGCAAGAAATCTGGACAAAGCCTAAAATAATGGGGATACAATGAAAGAGAGAGATAGGTGTTAAATATTGCTCTTTTTAACTTAGAACAACAGGATTTGTGTTGGCATGCATTTTCTAAGGCTATGATGTCTGAAAATCATATACATATATATGTGTGTGTGTGTGTGTGTGTCTGTGTCATCATTTAGTGACTTCAGTCCTCATTGAATTGCCAGAAAACCACAAATTTTATGATAAACAGACCAAAACCGTGAGGCTAAATCTGGACAGTTGAGAGGTATGTTAAACACACACACACACCTTCCCTCTCGTACAGCAACATTTAAATTACATACATGCACACACACTTTCACACACACTTTGTCTCGTACAGAAACGGAACGGCTAGTTTAAATTACACGCACATATTTTCTGTCTACTGTAAAGTACTTACAAACACACACTTTCCTCTAGTTTAAATTGTTTACACACACTTTCTCTCTCATACAGAATGGAACTGCTAGTTTAAATTACACACACACACACACACACACACACACACACACACACACACACACACACACACACACACGCACACACACACACACACACACACACACACATATTCTGTCTCTCTCATATGAACAGAATGGCTAGTTTAAATTGCATACATACATACCCATACATACTTTGTCATACAGAAACAGAATGACTAGTTTGTTGCATACCCATACATACGTACACACACACACACACACAAAATATCCTTTTTTCTTACGGGATGGCTTAATTTAAATTCTGAGCATGAATGTAGTGTGTGTTTACTTCTGCAGTGGCATGCGTGCGGCGCACACATGGCTCTCCTTAAAGGAGCAGATGCCACGGTATAATTAATCATTTTTTTTGCCTACTGCTGCATCCAGCTCTGTTGGCCGGTCAGGGACAGCCAAAGGGCTGGATGTGGTCCGGGGGGCCGTATAATGCCCTCGTCAGCTCTAGCATTGTCACCAAATGATGAGCAGCTCTGGATAACTTGAGTGTAGTGTCTGTAACTGCTGTGTGTGTGTGTTGACATGAAATAGTTTCATAACTTATGTTTTGGATTTAATATACTTCCTCCCAATAACAACTGCATATCCCATAACAAGTTTGAAGCATTAGATGGAGGAGCTATTTCACATTGAAAATATATATATATATATATATATATATAAAAAAGGTATATAGTAATAAAAAAAGTATATTAAACAGTTTAGTATATAGCCCATCTCTACATGCAGTAATGCAGTTCTAGAGTGGGGATTATCAGAGAAATAGCAGCCTTCTACAATGGTAAGGCCTCTTAACATCCCTGTGCAGGCATTAATCCCATGATAACACCTACCCTTTTGGGCATTATTACTTAGTTAGTAGATTATTTGGACTCTGTAGACTTTATTCATTTTATTTTACATTTGTGAGCCGGGAAAGTCCGACTGGACACAGGTTCATTTTCAGCAGAGACCCGGGAGAAAAGCTCCAGATGTACAAAAACAAGTGTAAATACAGCGAAATGATCACAAAACTGAGATTTGTTTAACGGTATATACACACAGGTATGTGATTTTCTCACATACACACAGTAAAGGTTGGAAGCAAGTAGCTGAGAAAGAAATGGTTAAAGATTTCATACTTCAGACTTAAAATGAAAGCAGCAAATGTTATATAAAGTGAATCTGTTTTCACAGTTTATATTTCTCAGTATTGAACTTGCTTATGTCTAATGGCTGTAGGACATATGCTTACTGTATCATCTCCACAGTGAACATGAGAACAGCAGTAATCGCCATTACCTGCACAGTGGCTGGCTGACAGTAGCATCATGGACACCTTGCCGAAAGTTGCACATTCATCAAAATGTGACACATCCTTTGAGTAAACAGAATGTTTCTGTTTTTTTCCTCTCCCTGTCACTCACTGATCTAGCTTGAGCTATTGATGTGGTGTTAGTTGAAGCTGCTGCTCTTTCCAAGCCATTTCTTACTATAGCAATAACCCACGCCTGGGTGTGGGTAATGTGGGATTTACCCACGGTTGGCGTGGTTTGGTCCCGAGGGCGAACAAAGACAACCGTGGGTAAATCCCACATTACCCACACCCAGAAGTGGGTTATTGCTATTATAATATGACATTATTTAAGAAAAGAAATAATTACTTTTCTTAAATAATGGCATTGTATAATGCCTCTTTGCTGCCCTTCCGCAGCTGTCTGGTATCTGCGGCAGTTCTGATGTACTGCGATGCCTCGCAGTACATCAGAGCTGTGGCCAAAAGCAACGGAGAAAGCAAGATCTCCGTTGCTTTTTACTGTTTCGCTATGTTAAATGGGTTTAACATAGCGAGACAGCTTTAAAAAAAGCAACGGAGATCTCCGTTGCTTTTTTTAAACCTGTGTCGCTATGTTAAACTCTTTTAACATAGCGAGACAGTGTTTTAAAAGAGACTTATACTAATGGAAAAAGTCCGGGCGACCGGACCGGTTTCCATTAGTATAAGTTGATTTACAACGTGCACGCTGGCCAATCAGCGTGCACGTTTTGGAATATTAATGGGGGGTCATGGTATAATGTGAAATATAACCATTTTCATGTTTTAGCACTCATTTTCCCATCAAATAGCTAACCGTTAAGAAAACCTTTTCTTAATGTTTTAGGCATGTTGGGCTCGTATGCTGAGTGGAAATGTTTATTACACTCAGTATTTTTAATGAGCAAAAAGTATGATTTCCCCCTACTGCAATTGGCATTAATAAGAAAGGAGATGATCCCTTGAAATTTGACAGAGTAGGGACTGTTCTGATTTCATCAGCAAGCATTTTTTGCTTGTATGTTCTTTTTTTTACTGTAGAGAAGTACTAGAACTTGTTTTTCTGAAAAGTGATTAATTATTATTTTTTTTTTTACTGAAAAGTTTTTATAATACTTATATCAAGTACTTTTCTGCACATGAGAGATGAACAGTTTGTACATTTAGGCAGATACATCAGTAGAAGTCACTGCCTGATATGTGTTAATGGCTCATAATTATGACTAAGTCTATTAAATTGCAGGGTTGGCTGTACTTTCATACTGCATAATAACAGGCTATGGCTGCACTGCATGACCACTCATTATTACAGCTCTGTCAGTCAAAAATCATTTACGTCTCATTAAAAAAATAACTTCTGTCCTTTTAAGCAGTGAAAACAAGTGGTGTTTTGTACACATTCACCATGTAGTCTGTATGTTTATGAGGATGATTTTTTTAGGATAAATATCAGTATGTGAACAGTAATGTTTCTACAGTTTTTGAGTGTGTGTGTGTTGGTATATATATATATATATATATATATATATATATATATATATATATATATATATATATATATATAAATATATATATATGTGTGTGTGTGTGTGTATACACACACACACATTAAATGTAGCTGTACGTATAGGTAGATATACATATATTAGTATATATAATATTGAGTTCAGTGTTTTAAATTATGTGATGCCAAAGTACTTCTTACTGTGTGATGCACAGTTTGGAAGCATTTGTGTTAAATGCCTTCGTCATGATGGCAAAACTGTTTTGTGAGAAAAAAATATGTACAGAATGACAAAAATGGAGGAAAAAGGCAATTAGATAGTCGGAGTACAAAATAATGTTTACGGAGGTGGGGTTAATATGTCCTTAAGTTTCTAAAGTTTGTGTGACAACCAGTATTATTCTTCCTTGTAAAGTTGTTTTTCATTAAAAAAAACATGTTTGTACTTGTCAGTATTGAGAGAGATGGAGTACGTTGGGAGCATTCTTATAGTATTTCAGTTTAACTGATAGTCACATTTTGCAATTGTTGACTTTGTTTTTTGTCAATAGTAAACATCCTGAGCATGTATCAAGAGTTGTGACCCCTTGCAGAACAAGGCTAGGATTCAGTAATATTCTGTAGTCATTGTGTGCATGCAAAACATGTTCACTGCTGAAGTGCTATGTGGCAGAACTGAGCGAAAAATGTACTCTGATGGGACGTTTCTCATAATGCAAAGTGTAGATAGATGAGAATAAAGGTGTTTGGGAATATTCCAAGAGGATATAAAATGAAATTGAGAAAGAGGGGAGGAGTGCTTTGTTGGGATATTTCAAAGAAGCAGTGCAGGGGTGGGAAGAAGTAATAAGGGATGAGAATGTAGAAAAGCTTCCTGTTTATATGTTGGAGGGGGCAAGGAACACCTGGTCAGCACCTGGTGCCCTGTTCAGTTTGTGCACCGTATATAGGTGTGGTAGAACATCATGCTGACAGCTGTCAAACTCCACACGTATCAGTACTTTTGCAAATGTTGGGGTCATAACTCACTTCATCTCATTATTGATGGAATCTCAAATGAATCAAGTGGTTTGGGAGAGGAGTTATGTTAGATTTGTAGCAGGGAAACTGAACACCATTGACCATTATCTTCTGAACCTTAATAACTATTAATTAAATGTGAAATTCTAAGCTTCTGAAAGAAGTTTCCTTTCAGATTAATTTAGGCACACCTGTACAAATTCAGTAAATAAGCAAATAAATGATGGCAAGTTGTGTATAGATTTTAAACAGGCTTCACAATAATCTTACAAAGTAGACATGAGAGATCAAAGACGGTCTGGTGATAGTTAGCTGTCTTCTGTGATACAATTTCAGATTAGTTTGTGCTGGAGTTTGAGGACGAGCTCCATACATGGGAGCACACAGCTTTCTATTACTGTGGCAGATAGCTTGTAGGAGGTCTAAGATTTGTGTCTGTACATTGCTGCATGAGTACGTATACACAAGCTTCTGATATAATTCTCTATTTTCTAATGACTTTTTGATTTATCATAGTATTTAGTTTTAGTTATTCCTTTCAATTGATCATGTTAAACTGTTTTCTCTTATATTCCATTATTTTTTTCTTCGTTTTTTTGCTCCTCTGCACTGATGTGATTTACATATTCATCTTAAGTGCTTTCTCTTGTACAGCTTATCTTATTTCACCCATCAATAAATAGCAGAGAAAACTTTGAGAATGCAATGAAAACAGGTAATAGTGCAGATTCTGCAGCAGCTTAGTCTTATACCTGTTGCCACTCATCTACATGTCTTATGTTAGCCTGAGGGGATAATTAGGACATGGGGGGGGATAATTAGGACACATGTGAAATGAATGGCAGTTCTACATGTGATAGGTTGTTTGTGTCCACCCCCATCGTGGTTGTGGTTTTGTGTTAGCAGCTTAGATGCTCCAAACCTCTGCCAAGAACCTCTGATTTACTGAACACTTATTTCCTATCCCTATGAAGATTACACAGTTATGTAGCATGCCAAAGCCCTAACTGCAGTTCTAGCAATGGGAGTTCAGGTAGTGTCATGTCAGTTGGAGGAGCTGGCCAGTGAGGACAGAGAGAGATAAGAATGATGAGGCAATGCCTTATAGGTTCATAGGTATATACTAGGGTAATGACCACCAGGGCCTTTATAAGCCTAGCCATGCGGCACAACCTAATTGTTTCCCTGTGTATCATGGGCATTTATTAGGAGAGGGTATTTATGAAGTTTCTAGAGATTGTTAGTTTGGGCATTGCTGTCTGCCAAGAGACATGGGGGCCACACCTGGGCTGAATTTCCAATTTCCCGTCCATTGGTGAAGGTTGCACCTCAATAGGGTTAGGGATGGACTCTGCTTCACATGGATGGGTATCCCGTTTCAGAGCATGGGGATCCTCTGAGACACACATGTGCCTCACCACCATGTCTTATTTATGTCATAAGGAAAATGTAAATCCTTTGATACAGCAGTTTTGAAGCTGTTATTTATGTAAATGTGCAAAAGATCCGGCAGAGCTGGAGCTGGGAGGGCCTTGTATGCCAGGCATAGCTCACTTCTCAATAACTTGGAGGAGAACAAGTAGGCAATCTGTAAAGGACAGTGTGTTTATACCCTGGATTCTTCTGGTAAGGAACCTTTGTGGGCATTCCAACTGTTGCATATGTCTGGTCAAGTACATGGTGAGAGGGGGATTATACTCAGTGATGGGTCTGATAAAGGCTGAATAAAGTGGCACCTTGACTTGCCTGGACCTGGATACCATGCTGTTACTTATAAGATGGGTGACATTGAAGGATTTTCTTACTACAGTGGCCAAATTTACTGTCTATGTAGTTTTCCAGATCCTGATTACTGAGTCAACTGTTAAAGGTGTCTCACCAGTGGAGTAATGAGACTGGATGGCAGTTTTCCCAAAAGGCACTACAGTGCAGTTCTGCAGTTCTTGGCATTGAGCTTTAATCCATGACTTTGGCACTAATCATTTGTTTGTATTGGGGGAATCTGTGATAGTGCCCATTGTGCACTTAAAACTTGGTCAGCCAAAGACACTTGACATTAGACTTGATCTCCAAGAAGTAGATTCCATCATGGAGCCCTGAGGTACTCCACTGGTGGCCGGTCTCTTAGTGGAGGTAATATCACCAATCTTGACTTCTAGGGACTTGTCTGTGAGCCAGCTAGTAATCCAGTAAGTGATGTAGGGATGTATGCCCAGTTTAGAGAGTTTGTCAACTATACCCGAGTAGGGTATTGTATCAAATGCCTTAACCAGGTCCACGTAGGTGGTTGTGCACCATTTTCTCCCTCTTCCATTGCCTTGATGACCTTCTCAAAGAAGTCTACCAGGTTTAATAGGCATGACCTTCCCTTGACAAAGACAGACTGCATTGGGTCTCGTGTCTGAAGGTTGCTTATGTCTTTGATGATCATTTGCATGATAATTCATTTCATGATTTTGCATATTAGACTAGTTAGACTAGTCGGGCTGTAGTTTCTGGGGTTGATTGATGGTCCACCCTTGTGAGGTGGGATAACCATTGTAGTCCTCCATTATTATGGTACAATGCCGGTTACGAGGCTATAGTTGAAAAGTGTCTCAAGTGATAATGATAGGTCATGTTTCAAGCTATTTAGGAGGCATCCTGGGATATTGTCTGGGAACAATGAGGCTGTGTTATCTTCACGAGCTCCACCAGGACCTACACCATGTTATTAACTGGAGTTAAGCTAGTATATATTTAAAGGGGAGAGGCAGAGGGGGAGTGTAGCGTGAAGTTTGAGCTGAATTTGTCAGCCAGCAAATTCACTATGTTGCTCTGCTGCGTGAAGGTAGCACCATTAACCACCAGTTCTCCACACTAATATGTGCTGCCTATGAAGTTTCGGTCATAGCTGTAGAAGGCATTGTGGTTATCTTTTTCCTGTGAGGCTACCTTGACCTCATAATTGGCCTTGTTGGACTTGGTTGTCTTAGTTTCCTGTTTAATTTAATTGGAGAGATCCTATCATTGTAGGAGTTGCTCTTTCTGATTTTAGCCATTACTTTTTTTTTTCCGTTTTGTTATATATCCTGTTAAGGTTAGGATTCCAGCTGTGTGGTTTGTTTTCAGAGGTTGTTTTGGTTTTATGTCTAGTAGGTACAGCAGCCTCTATATAGCCATTTACATGGTTGCACAGGTTCTCTGTGAACAATTCCATATAGATTGCTGTGAATTTGGGGTTGGGCTTGGCAGTGAATTTTGATGAACTTTTACTTAGGATTTAGTTTGCATTGGAATGGTTCCTAACTATGACAGGTTTTGCACAGCTTACAGAGTTCATTTTTATTTTGAAGGAGAGTGTTTTGTGCTCTGACCTCTCCAGTGAGGTCACTGGGGTGGTACAGTGCGTTCTCAGATTGGTGAGTACCAAGTCCAGTATGTTTGATCCCTTGGTGAGAGTGCACAATTTCTGGTCAAGGGTATGTCAATGTTTTAATAAAGTCCAGGAATCATTGAGCCTGCAAATATGAGGCAGTGTGTACATTTCCCAGTCTGTAAAAGGGCTGTTAAATTCTCCCATTGAATAGGGTATTTGATTTATACTGCGGTGGCGGTGCTGCGGTAGCATTGTCGCCTCACAGTAAGACATTGTCCTGTTCAAGTCTCAGCTAGAGCGTCTTCTGTGTGGAGACATGCATAAATGGGCGTACCTTCGTTGAAGGTTGTGCGTCAGGGCCGGCAACTCGGCAAGTAAAAATGTACTGCCAATCATTAGCGGACCGGAGTTCCGCTGTGGCGACCCCTAACCGGGAAAAGACGAAAGACTCAACAATAGGATATTTGGTTTAATGGTGAGTGTCTTCCAGTAGGTCTGGGTATGAGCTATATGAGTTCTAGGGACATAGAAAGTAACCTTTAGCTTGCTAGGCTATGGTATGGGACTTTGAAGATGGCAATATGTACATGGGTAATATCCAGGGCATCATCCTGTTAAACCAACCTAGAATTATGCTTGTTGCTACAACAGGCTGAGACTCCACCTTTTGTACCTGTCTGTGCAACTGACAGTCTAAATGTGCGGAAAGTACTGAAGCCTTGCACTGTCTGATTACTTTCTGCATATTTAAACCATGTTTTGGTAACAGCACAGATGTTTGTATTTTCCAGAGTGAGGAGAACTTGTAGGGTGTGATGTTTCTTGTTTAGGCTACTTGCATTAAGCAGTAACCTTAGGTTTCTTTAGGTTTTACTTGCAATGTTGGCATGTTTGCCAATTTGGCATTACCTAAAAAAGGCTCTAAGGGGGTGGATAAATCTTAACCAGTATTCGGAAGCCTAAGGGGGACACAAGTGCAGACCATCCTTTGCAAAGCTGACAAATATATATTTTTTTGTTTTAAACACCTTTATTGAATAATCACTTGTGACAAAGGCACATTTATATAAACGTAATCAAACTGTATTAACAAGTTAAAATTAAAAAACATGCTTTACATATATTGCTATATATCATGTAATTTAAGCAACACTACATAAATTATGTAGGTCTTGGCCCCTTTTTTATAACAAGAAACATCTTTATTACACCATCTCTTACAAAATAAGCAACTTATATAAATGAAAACAAACCACATTGACACAGTCCTAGTTGCATCACAAACCATACTGACACACTCCCAGTTTAAAGCTGACAAATATTGAAACCCCCTGGAAAGACACTAAAAACTAAACCAGTTATTGACATCTGTCTGTAGTACCTGCGTGAGACACACATTTAGAGAGATTAGAATCTTTCTCTCCCTATAGTCCAGAGAAGTACATCTCAGATCATTAATGCCCACATGGATTATGACTGGCGTACATGCATAACTTGCAGGAACCTGGCACCGAGTAAGCAGCTAACCGTTTTCTTCACCTTGCTCAGTCTGGTGAATGGTGTATCTGAGTGTCATATAATGGTGTCCCCTATGACAAGACCCTTGGTTAGTGTGTGTGCTTGCCTTATGGGTTTTTTTCTTCGGGCACAACTAGGTGTAGACATATGTGTGATGTTTGGTGTTACTTTTGGTAAACGCTTTAGAGGTTGCTAAGGGTAGACGTTGTAGTTTATAGGCCTGTGAGGTGTTTGAGGTTTTGGAAGATCACTTTTTAGTGGCTCAATGTAAGTTGGTTAATGTGTGCGGTGAATGGAGTGTGTATATTCTTTGCGATCTTGTTTATATGCAAGATTTTTGCCTGTAGTGAAATTGTGTATGATCATCTCTTGCATATTGTTTCTTTAAGGATTAAATGGTTGTTTGTGAACATGAGACAATTGCTAAATTGTTTCAGGTTACCCATATTTAACAAGCTGGGTATGGAGACATTTGGAAATTGTATATCTATGTTGTCCCGACCTGTATTTAAGTGGCTACTGTAAGTTGTGTACTGGGTTATGCAGAGGTCTCTTTAGGTGGTCCCTGGGTTTTGCCCTATGACCAAAGCACCAGACTACTCGAATGCAATTTTAGCAGATACATGCAGCTATAAAAAGTACTGAAGCACAAATCCTGAAGCCAGAGATACATCTTTGAAACCACAATGATGTAGTAAATGACTAAAAAAGACTCAAATCTGGCAGTAGATCACACTCCTGCCACAACTGTGAATGAGGCTGCAGTACTGAGGCCCCAAACTGGATTCCAAATACAAAAAAGCTACCTTTTACATGCAATTCTACTTATGGAAATAGAAGTGCAATATAATGTATAAACAATACTAAAATCTTGCAGTAATGCACAATTTTCCCATGGCTGCAAATGAAGTTACAGGACTAATGTTCCAAAACAAACTAACAAAAAAAAAATGCAAACAAATAACTTTATTGGTTAAAACACGGACAAAAGTAGAGAAGTACAAAAATGTACCACCAGACACATCGCACTGTAAGTGCAATTTAAAATTCTTAAGCAGAATTTAAGTAAAAAGCTGTTGTTTCTTCCCTTTTGATGAAAAGCTTGTACCCCAAACTTTGGGGCTTTCTACACCTCTCCGAGCCTTGAACAAAAAATGTAAAACAAAAACAGGTTCATAGATCGCTACTAGGTATGCAGTCCAGGAGACTATTAAGAAACCTAGTCCAAATTCCCAGTTGCTCCAAAGCACTGTCTGGTGAAGTGACTTGCTCAGGGTCACATACTCGGTAAAGAAAGGTAGGAAAGATTCAAACCCTGCACCCTTGGCACAAGTAGCAGCTTGCAAGTCAAAGGTTTAGTCATCTGCACTAACTCCCAGACAGTTATGTCTTGAGGGACAATCAGGGATGAATGCTCAGATGTGCTTTCTGTTCATTAAATCAGTGGTGAAAACTGTGGACTAATGTATGCACTTTGCCTTTAAGAGACAAGGTGTTTCAGGAGACGCCTCAATGAAGCGAAAACATGTCCCTAACAAATGCATATTACATATCATCCCTTGGGATGACATTACCATGCACATCAGGGAACTAGTTAGGGAAGTGAAAAAAAAATATTTTTCAAATAGATGACACCACCACTCTTCCTCCAGCTTTTTTACCTCCTGGGCAATGAGCAGGATAGTTGAGTGGGCACAATGGAGATTTGTTGGTCATCGAGAGATCTAAATTCAGAAAAGGTGACTTCAAACAGAACTGGAAATTCATCTACAATGTTACTTGTTAACATCAAGCTAAGAGCTACTCTAAGCAAATCATGTTAAATGTTATGGGCATTTTATTAGCTGTGTGGAAGAAAAATTACAGATATTTAAGTGTTTAAAGTACACAAGGGGTGTTTTGTGCCATTAGTTCATTTATACAGTGACAGCAGCTTATGAAGTAACTCTATTCAGATATGACTCAATTGGCTACATGCAGGCAAACAGACTGCAGTATCTAAATGGGTAATGACACTTAATAATATTTAGTAGCGTCATGTGATGAGACTGTTTAGCAGCAAAAAGAGCAATGGGCGCAGCAAAGCAGAATTTGTGGTATGTAATCAGGTTTAGGAGGGCACATGACATCATGTAGAGATGTCTGCAAAAAGTTTTATTGTGTTATGTGATTGAGTTCAGGAGCTGTCACAACTAAACAGACTTTGTCATTAACAATGATCACAAAGACTGAACACGTACTGGTTGTTGCAAAATGCTAAACTTGACATAACCTTTTTTCTGTGTTTCTTTCAGAGACATTAGTTCACTGCTGAGTCTGTGGGGTAAAGTTCATATATGAAAGCTGAATGGGACATTTCATTTTGTTGGATGTCACAAATGTGTTGGCTGCTGTCTGTTGCTGTTCTGTCCTTTATCCATCATGTAACATCTGCATTCTTTTTACAGAATCATGTAAATCCAGCTGTAGATTTTACACAGATTCCTCCTGGAATGCTTGCCCTGGATAATATGTTGTACTTTGCAAAGCATCACCATGATTCCTATATTAGGGTAAGTACTCATGTAAATTTGAATAATTTTATGTTTCTGTCTGTTTTCTTTTAGTTTTTTGCTAAACCAGAAGATCTGGATAAAAATTTTTGAGGTACTCTGCCTATATGTTAAGAAGGCTGTGAAGTAGTAACACTGCAAGGCTATTTCATTACTCTTTGATTATTCGTTGACCTGCATTGTAGTCTTATAAAAACATTATGCCATCTTTGGTGTTTGTTGCAGCCTCTGTATGCTCTAACCTTTTTCCTTGTTTTCCATGTTGTCCTTTTTTGGAAGTCTCTCCTTTTTTTTTTCTAGTTTCTGTTCCACCAGATAGCCACAAATGACCTTTTAGTGGTCACTCTGAGAATACTGTCTATTTACCTGACTTCCTTAGAGTCACAGCGCAGGCAAATGAAGACCAATGGAAACAAACTCAGATTTGCAAAAAAACCCACATTAGCTTATAACAATCCTGTGTTGTAAGCTGCCAGGCATATATTGCAGCTTAGCCGGGTGTCCAGAAAAAAGTCCAGCTAAACCTAGTGGTCCAGTGTGTGAGGGGGCATGGAGCATAGGGTGAGTTGATAAAAATCTTACGTCAAACTTACTACATTGTAGTTCCAATCAGTAAATCAGGTTTGCAATAAGAATAAGCCTATATTAATATTTTGTGGACAACACTACTGATTTTAGAGTGACGTAGAGGGATAAATCCTTGACTTTTGTCATAGGTGATCTGAGTTCAAACAGTGGCACGAGTACATGAAGAAGCTGGTAGAGGAGAATGGGGTTGCGTGCGTTTTACTGATTTGCCTGTCTTAAAGGGAAGGAGGAGGCTCTGTCTCCCTAAGTGGGAGGACACCTAGCAGAAGCACTAGGTGTAGTACCCCATGGAGTTTGGGAATAGTGAGCATGCACTGCTGAGTGCATTTACTTTGCAAAGTCGAGGGGGGAATTCAACATGTGGAGGCATGCTTCCCCTTGGGGAGCAGCAAGTAGTGTAGCTCAAAATAGTTTTCGGGGGGGGGGTGCTCTGCCAGATAGAGGGTAGGCAATCCCATAGGAGTAGAGAGATAGCCCAGTCCTTGCCACCTGACTCTCACCACAGGACAGAAGGACCATGGAGCTGTCACTTACATTGGATGTATTCATCTCCTATTTTTATAGAGCAAGCTATTGGGCAGGTCTTGAGGGGTTTAAATATATATATATATATATATATATATATATATATATATATATATATATATATATATATATATATATATATATATATATATATTTAGGTTCACTTCAAAATCCCGAATCTCAAAATACTGAACTCAAAATCTCGAAAGCTCAAAATACTGAAAACTCATAATACTGAATCTCATAATATCGAATAAACATACAGGACACCAACACTTACTATATTGCAGCAGAAATACATACAGAAACAAAGAAAAGACAAACCATGTTAGGCTACTCCGACTATAAGCAGGGGGGCAAGCCCCACTGCACCCCTCATGAGAGATGCTGCATCCCCACACCCCCTGCTACAACTCCGAGATCACACATCACTACACTAAGATGAGTTATGTTTTACTAATTTGCAGTTTGTTGACTGGGAAAGTCCATTGGGCCTAGGTGAGCCCGTTTTCAATGGAAGCCTGGGGAGAAAAGCTCCAAAAAAGATTTTGCCAAGTCCACAATAAAAACTCCATTGTAGTATTTGCAATATTTACAATAATAAAAGCAACAAAAAAATTCAAACAATAGTTAATATATACAAGAACAATAAAACTGAACAATTAAACTGGAAAAATGCATACTTTTTTTTTTGAGATGGGAAGGGGTAAGAGGGTTGGCTACCATCAGGTGCGGTGAGAGCAGGAGCATTTCCAGAGAGAGGAGAGATAGGAGTGCAACAAGGTCTTAAAGGTAGAGAGATTGTGGGTAGTTCTAATTTGTGGGGGAAGTGAATTCCATGATCTGGCAAGGGAGAAAGATATTGAGTTGCCCTGGAGAATGTATGGGTTTGTAAATTTCGAGGAGAATTTGATTATTGGATCTGAGTGATGTTCTTCGTGTTTCACTGTTGCAGTCATTACATTTGGGTTATCCTGCTGGCAAGTTGCCCTCAGTCAGCCTGAATTCCAAAGTCTTGGGTCCTGCGTCAGTTGCTGTCGCCTCTTCCCTGATTTCAGGTCGTCAGGGGTATAATAAATGCAGCCAACGCCATTTTCTCCAGTCTTTCTTGCCGCGCGGTGCCCGAAGCAGAAATAGTTTGCAAGTGCTGGTCGGCCGACTCCTGAGATTTTCGTGTTCAAGTTTCAGATCCGAAGTCTACATTAAAAGCTAAGTACCCCGTTGGGGAAACTTTTTTCTTGCTCCAGACCAATGTCAGAAAAAGTTAATAATTGTATTTCTTGTGGGAAGCAAATACCTCATAAGGACTTTCATTCTTACTGTATTCCTTGCCTAGGCCCTGACCACGACGTTTCTAGCTGTCGGTTTTGTGCTAAATTTAACCAATGCACTATTAAGCGTCGGAACGATTTTGCATTAAGCTATTTTGGGTGAAGATTTAATTACACAATGTCGTCGGATAGCCATCCGACTACCAAAGTTCACAAAAAAACACAAAGAAAAAAGACAGGCAACCGAGGTCCAAAACCGACGACGAAGCTTCTCCTAAGCAAGTCGCCGGTTCTCAGTGAGGTGCTTTTGCCGCCCCTGACGCCCGCTACTTTAGAGTCGCAGGTCGCTACCGACTCCCACGTGGAGTCGGCCAGGCTTCTGGAAACTCAAGGTATTGGACCCTCGGAGATTGTTCCCTCAGATGGGTCTGGAGCCGCTGAGCAGGCATCAGCTTCTGAGGGTGTATTCAGACCTAAATAATTATGTATTAAACCAACTTCAAAGGCTAAAACACCTATAAAGGCAAAGAAACAAGTTCACCAGTCACATGGACAGGCCTCCATGCCCAAAAAACAGATGCTCAAAATCACCGAAGACTTAAATACCTTGATCAGGGGTTCCCATCCCCCTCCTGATAAGAGGCCTAGGCAAGAGACAGCCTATGAATCTTCAAATCAGGTTTTCATTTCTTCTGATTCCTCTTCTGATCAGGAATATTCTCTTCCCCCCTATGAGGATTCTTATGCTGAAGAATCAATTCCTTTAGCTTCTCCTCCTGAGGACTACTCTTTTGGGGAAACCTTACATACCATGAGGGAGCACTTCCACTGGGAGAGCCAAGATTTTTCAGAATCTAAGAAGAGGCTCAGAGACTTCCTTTTACTACCTCAACACAGGCCTCTAGCTGTTCCACCTGTGTTAGACATTGTAGATGATGTGTTTTCAGAGTCTAGTCTGACCCGTGACTCCTTACCTCCAGCTCCTGTTAAGCCGGACAGATACTACAAGGTCCCTGACTCTCATAAATTTCTTTTCAAAAATCCTACTGCAGACCCAGAAACTATTTCTCAGGGTCCCAAAGGGGTCAAGGCTTCCACTGCAAAAAACCCTACCCCCTCTGACAGGGATTCTAGGGCACTGGATATATGGGGAAAAAAGATTTACACATCTGCTACTTTAGCTGTAACGGCTTTAAATTGCCAGTTTCATATGCTCAAATATCAGCAATATATCATGACACTGCTTAAACTGAAAATGATGGTAAGTTCTGAATGTGCAGAAAACAAAGAAATGCAGGATTTATTGCATGCAGCTGAACAAGTTGGAAAGCATAGTTTGTAACGTGGTTTTGATTCTCTGGAGGCCTGCTGCAGGGCCGCTGTTACAGGTTCTGTCATTAGGAGGCATGCTTGGTTAAAGGAACAAAACCTGCCTGATCATGTTAAAGCAAAATTATTAGATGCTCCATTACAACATGATACCCTGTTTGGTGTTAAGGCAGAAGAGGGTGTTAAAGAAAATGGAGGACAAAGCTAAATCTATGCAAATGGTCAAGCATTTCCTACAGGTACAGACACCTAGATTTAGCAGACACTGGCCTACAAAGAATTGGTCCTTTCCAGTCTCAGATAGACCTCAAAGGGGCAGATCCAGACGCCCTAGAGGCAGATCACAGCTGCAAGGTTCCTACAGGTCTAAGCAATGGGGTGCTTCTACCTTCAAAAGTGGAGAAGACAAATCACAACCATACAGGAAACAGTCCCAATGACTTCCCCCTGCCTGCACCAAGCACTTATCTTCTGGCAGCACCCTTAGGGGGAAAACTAGCATTTTTTTCTCAAAATTGGCACATTATAACCCAGGACAAATGGGTTCTAGACATAGTGTCACAAGTATACAAGTTTCACTTCCATACCTTGCCAAAGGCAAACGGTTTGCCAGACCTGCCAAAAAATCAATAGGCAGAGGCTCAAAAACAAGTCGCAGCTCTCATGGACATGAGGGCTATTCAACAAGTGCCACAGCAGGAGCAGGGACAAGGAGTTTACTCAAGACTGTTCTTGGTACCCAGGAAGGACAAAGCATGGAGACCAATACTGGACCTATCTATTCTAAACACTTTCCTGGATATACCAGAATTCAAGATGTTGACTTGCAGCAGCTTCTGCCCATGCTGGGCAGCAAGGCTTGGCTCGTGACTTTAGACCTAAAAGAGGCATACCTGCATGTCCCAATCAGACAATCATGCAGAAGATACCTCAGATTCAAGGCTGGCTCAAAGCATTACCAGTTCTCTGCACTGCCCTTTGGCTTATCTGCTGTGCCCAGGGTCTTCGCAAAGTGCCTGGCACCATTAATTGCTTACTGCAGACAAAGAGGAATACAAATATATCCTTACTTGGATGACTGCCTCATACAAGCAGAGAACAAGGACATTCTACTTCAGCATCTGACGTTCGTGAAAAGACTTTTAACATGCCAAGGGTACACAGTTAACAAAAAGAAATCAAAACTTGTACCCTCTCAAGAGATAATATTCCTGGGTGCAAGCTTAAATACAACTGCCCAGATGGCTTATCTCACTCCAGACAAACAAAAACAACTGACTACCTATTTCAAGGAAATGGCAACAAAGGCCCAGTTATCTGCAAGAAAAATTTTGCAGGCTTTGGGCTTCATGGCATCCTGCATCTTACTAATTCCATATGCAAGACTGCATATGAGGAAAATTCAGTGGTTCCTAAAAAGTGTCTGGACACAACATTGCCACAGCCTGGAAACAATGATTACTCTCATTCCCTGCCTGCAACAGAAGTTTCGATGGTGGGCAAAGGCTTGTCAACAAAACAAGGGACAGCCATTCTCACTACTCCCAGCAGGCAGATCCTAACCACAGACAACACCACAGTCATGTGGTACATAAACAAGCTGGGGGGGGGGCACTCATTCTTACCCCATTTGCAGACAAGCCATGGCTTTATGGGATGCAGCATTGACTTACCAAGTCCATCTACAGGCACAATTCCTGCCAGGAAAGGAAAATACTCTGGCAGACAAACTAAGCAGAAACCTCATGGATCCCCACGAGTGGCACCTGGATCCACAAGTCTTCAGCATGATAACAAGGAAATAGGGACGCCAGGACATAGATCTATTTGCCTCCCCTCACAACAATCAACTAAAAAGATTCTGCACAAGGACCTATCACAGACAAGCTTGGAAAGTGGACGTTTTATCTTTCAACTGGACAAACCTATCAGTATATGCCTTTCCTCCACTGCCTCTCCTCCCCAAGGTACTCCTAAAGGTCAGGCAGGAGAAACCAAAAATGATTCTGATTGCCCCAGACTGGCCACGCCAGTACTGGTATCCGATCTTAAGGAACTTGTCCTAATGCCCAGCCTAGACCTTACCTCAAATACCTCATCTACCATCCCAGCAAAACAATCAGATTCTGCACAGCCAAGTCAGGACCCTAAACCTGGCAGCATGGCGAATAATGTAGCCATGCAAACCACACCTCTCAGTAAAGCTGTGATGGATGTCATTTTAGAAGCTAGAAGGCCTAGTACTAGAAAATCCTATGCTGGGAAATGGAAGAGATTTTGTGCTTGGAACCAAGCTGAAGGAACTGAGACAGCTGTCCCAAGTATTCCTCAGATTTTGCAATACTTAACTGAGATGCTGGACAAAGGCCTATCGTTTTCATCAATTAAAATCCATGCCTCTGCCATTTCGGCTCATTACAATACAGAGCCACCACTCTTTGCTCATCCTTTATTAAGGCAGTACCTCAGAGGAGCCAAAAACTTAAAGCCTCCAAGGAGAATGCCAATACCTGCATGGGACCTCAATTATGTCTTGGAAAAACTCATGTTACCTTCCTTTGAGCCAAGATGCTACTGTGGATATAAAGTTCTTATCTTGGCAAACAGCTCTGCTCCTAGCAATAACTTCTGCAAGACGAGTTTCAGAGCTACAGGCTCTCATGGCTGTGGAACCCTTTATCATTTTTTATCCAGACAGGGTCTCTCTGAGAACAAACCCTACATTTGTGCCCAAGGTGGTATCCATTGTAGTGCTTAACCAAAATATTAATTTGCCAACTTTTTATCCAAATCCACAGAACAAGGTGGAGAAAATTCTGCATACTTTGGACGTACACAGACAACTTAGATTCTACTTGGACAAAACTAAAGTTTTCAGAAAGACGGAACAATTACTAGTGGCATATGACGCAGCATCACAAGGAAAGGCTATCTCCAAGCAGACTTTTTCAAAGTGGATAGGTCACTGCATTTGTTTCTGCTACTCACAGCATGGCAAACCAGTGCCTAAGGGCATTAGGCCACATTCAACCAGAGCTGCAGCCACTTCTGCAGCTTTTCTCAGGGGAGTACCAACCAAAGACATTTTAGAGGCTGCCACTTGGAGTTCAATACATACCTTTACAGAACATTACAATCTGCCTCTTTACTCTAAATCCAGGGCAGGCTTTTCCACTGCAGTCCTGCAGGGCCTCATAGCCGCTCATAATGCTATTTAGCTCCAGCCCCCCAACCATAGCTTTGGGACTCAACCCAAATGTAATGACTGCAACAATGAAACATGAAGAACATAGTACAGTTGTGTACATTTACCATAAATGTAGATGTTCGAGTGTATTCACTGTTGCAGTCCAGGTTACCTACCCGCCATCCCCCTTATTTTTGCTGGAACTTCTCTTTACTTCTCTAATCTAAACAACCTGGGTGGTGTATTTGCTTATAAATGAAAGTAAAGCTTATTTTGGTGCATGTATGTTTTATTTACATATTTTTAGCCTACCTATTTGGTGGCACCTGACATCTGGGGCAAGAAAAACTGAAGAAAATGGCTTTGGCTGCATCTTTTATACCCCTGACGACCTGACGTCAGGGAAGAGGCGACAGCAACCGACGCAGGACCCAAGACTTTGGAATTCAGGCCGACTGAGGGCAACCTGCCAGCAGGATAACCCAAATGTAATGACTGCAACAGTGAATACACTCGAACATCTACATTTATGGTAAGTGTACACAACTGTACTTTCTATGCGGCTAATGCATTTTTAGGGTAGAGGAGAGAGGACAGATAGAGGGTTTGAAAATGAGCTTATGTACTGTTGTAAGTTGAATGTATGTCAGGTAGTTTGGGAGTTCCAACCAGTTTAGGGAATGGAGGGAGTCACAGTGATGAGTGCAGAATGTGGATCCAGTGGCAAATTTGGAGATATTGTTATAGCAGGAAGATAGTTTAGATTTGAGGGTTGATTGAAGGTTGGTAAGGAGAGAGGCTCCATATAGAAGAGAAGGAATGAGGTAAGTGGTGGATAGGAGTTGTTTGGATG